>NC_063336.1:44934074-44957375 GCF_021869965.1 Rhincodon typus
CTATGCTGCTTGGCCTGCTGTGTTCATCCAGCTCTGCACCTTGTTGTCTTGGCGAGTAAATCTATGTCAGCTCTTAGTTAGGTATTGCCTGATCAAATGTAGTTCTACTTATTGCTATCATGCAATAAACTTTCTTGTTCTCTGACAGCAGTGCCTGGTCTATAGATACACCACAGAAGTGTATCAATTATCATTAATCACTAGATAGACCCAAGATAAAGCAAAAGTGCAGGAGGACTGGTGGTTGTGAATCACTCTTAGCCAGGATCTCATACTGGGAGAGATGGCAAATGCCACAGGGTAGCAGGAGTGGTCATCTGGGAAACTGCCATGCTGCCTGCCTATTCTGTGTAGGAAGAGGGAGGAAGAGGGGCAAATTACTGGGTGTGTGGGGAAGACAGGAAGGAAGAGGTCCAACTATTCTGCCATGCCTTAGTGTCTTTTCCCATTCTCTCCTTTGTGCAGGTTTCACTGAGCTCCTGCCAGTAGCCAATGGGAGGACAGTCATCATCGGGATAACGGAACAGTTAGATTTACAGTTTGCACACAAGTCATTTTTTCTCAGCAAGATGAAAACTTCCTTCCCTCAACCCCACCCAACCCGCCTCCATCCACTGCTTCACTCCTATCACCCTCTCATTCCCCATTCTCTCCTCAACATTACACCTCTGTTCTCCCCCATCCCCATCAGCCCTCTATAACCCCTGCTGTTCTTCTCCACTTCCACCCCCACCCAATCCACATGCCCCCTTACTTTATTCCTTAAAAGTTAGTCATGCTCATTATGACTTTCGAAAGAGAAATTAATATCTAAAGAGATAGAAAGTGCTGGTGGGATTGAGGCTAGCTGAGTTCCTCTTAGGGAAAACTGGCATAGACGCAGTGGACCAAATCGGTTTTCATCTGCCTTATCATTCTATTTCTGCATGTGAAGGAGGAACACAAGCAACTTTCTCACTCTGATATAACACAGTGTGAAGCTGGAGGAACACAGCAGGCGAGGCAGCATCAGAGGAGCAGGAAAGCTGACATTTCGGGTCGGGACCCTTCTTCGGAAAAGGGTCTGAAGAAGGGTCCTGACCTGAAACGTCAGCTTTCCTGCTCCTCTGATGCTGCCTGGCCTGCTGTGTTCCTCCAGCTTCACACTGTGTTATCTCTGACTCCAGCATCGGCAGTTCTTACTGTCTCTTTCTCACCCTGAGTCAACTTACAGCCTGGAGTCATGGAGGGAATACATTCCAAAGTAGATTTTCAAGAACAAGTTGTTAAAATGCACGAGTATACGTACAAATTATCTCCTCTACCTCCAGAACTATTATCAAAGATATGTCCACAAATTGCAAGTTCTCCTATAACAAATAGAAAGACTAAGATATTAACAGAGAATAAATTCCAAACTTCTAAAGTTAATGACTTTTGATTTAACATAATTTTGGAAATAAATCTGAAGTTATCACGTTTTTTTCTGTTGAATTTGGCTCAGTTCAGTTGTTTTTGTGGTCATATTATATATTCCCTTTTTTCAATTATTGTTGACACACCCATTGTTCCAGTCAAGACATTAGGACTGATCATTTGACCCAAACAAATGCAAATGCTGTTCTAAGGGACATGATTAGACTGGGCGAAACTGAATCATAGAATCCCTACAGTGTGGAAGCAGGCCATTCGGTCCATCGAGTTGACACCAACCCTCCAAAGAGCATCCTATTAAGACCCACACCCACTTCCCTACACTAGTAATCCTGCATTTCCCATGGCTAAACCACCTAGCCTGCACATCCCTGGATACGATAGGCAATTTAGCATGGCCAATTCACCTGATCTGCACATCTTTGGACTGTGGGAGGAAACTGGAGCACCCAAAGGAAACCCACACAGACATGGGGAGAATGTGCAAACTCCACACACAGACAGTCACCCGAGGGTGGAATTGAAGGCGGGTTCCTGGTGCTGTGAGGGAGCAATCGTAACCACTGCCTCTGATTCACAGTCCCCCTCACTTAATGCTTAATGTCTATTCAGACCACAGCTGATAACACGGTTGATTTCCAAAATTTATTATCCAAGAATCACAAACGTTGACATCTGGATGAAATTTTGTCCCTTCCCTATATTAAGTTTGGTGATAGGGGTCATTTTAATGAAAAGAAGGCTGGGACTTTTCATTGTCTGGGTCTGTCATTGGCCTTGATCCTGTTCCATTCTAATCCTCTGCTCACATATTTGCACTTTCTAAAGTTATTGGACATTAAAATCAGCAACCTGTCTTTGTTGCCCCTTTTAAAGGTAACTGGAATCCCCCTATCACCATCCTGACAAAGATCACTTAACACAACACTAACCGGGAACTGAACATTTCATGTGACTGGTTTACACATCGTGCAGTTGTAGATAGCTCAAATCAATATGGCAAAACTAGGGTTTTGGGGAAAAGACAAAAGTAGAGCTGAGGGTTATCAGATCAGCCACGATCTCACCAAGGCAGAACAGACTCACTGGGCTGAATGGCTTACATCTACTTCTACCTCTTATGATCTTGTATTCCTTGAGTTGAGTTGGTGTAGATCTCATAAAGTCAACACATCTAAGGGATCATTATTATTTGTAAAATAGCTTATGTTTAGCTTTTGCCTGAACTTACAAGCATAATTTATAATTCACACGTCATCTTAAAAAAGTATTGCCATTTTGTTTAGTAGCCAACTGAGCTTTAAATAATATTCAATAGCATTTAATATGGTTTTGCAAAGTAATCCTTCCACTAACTGTCTAATTGTTGCAATGTTTTGGGAACTTAGAGAGTGCATGAATGAAAAAGGCCATGAGGGT
This sequence comes from Rhincodon typus, assembly GCF_021869965.1. Classification (NCBI taxonomy): domain Eukaryota; kingdom Metazoa; phylum Chordata; class Chondrichthyes; order Orectolobiformes; family Rhincodontidae; genus Rhincodon; species Rhincodon typus. Next base: position 44,936,907 of record NC_063336.1, read on the forward strand.
TGGTCTCAACATTAAGTTGTACATCTTGTCCATCTCCGATCAAATTGTCTAAACACTTTCAACAAAAAAAAATACTGCTATTGCAAGGTTTGTACAAGAAGCGGGAACAACCACTGTGTTAGACAGTTTTCTCAAATTCCCAGAAACTAAGCAGGTAACAATACCCCTTTAAGATCTGGTGCAGGTCTAAAATGAAACGTTGAATGTCTCACTCCAGCATGTACACAAGTGAAGAATACTTATAAGAGCCTGTTTCCCAGTGACAATTAATGGTGTGCACTGAACCAGAGCTGATAACTGACCATTGCTTTTGCAGCTGTTTCTATTGCTACAGAATGGGCACACTGTGAAAGAGAGCCTCCCCTCCTCCACCTCTCAATCCCTGTTTCCCACATGTTAACAGTCCCTGTCACCTCCAGCACTTTTAGTGACCCATGTTGAGCATTAGTAAAGGATGATAAGTTTGCTGCCTTCGTCCCTGTCCTAAGGGGCTGCACATTATCCTATCAAACATCAGTAGCCATTTCTCCGGGATATTTGTCAACCTAAGAGGGCTTTTAAGACAAATGAAATGGGCAACAACTTAACTAATGTAATTTTTTTCCCAAAGAATTGGATGGAGGGTTTTTGTACTATAACAGTAATAAGTAACTACTTCAGGCTGAGAGCAATGTTATTAAGTTAAAAACGACAAGTCTCTTTTTTCAGTATACTTACTGTGTATTTTTAAAAGGAATTCCTTCATCTTTATATCAATTTTTGTCATATATCCATTTAGAAGTGTACATTTTAAGTATTCTGCCAACTGAAATCATTATTATTTCTCTACCCTATGTGTGTGTTTTCAAGTAACTCATATTTACAAACTCTCCTTTAGAGTGGAATATCGCCAGTAGTATGTGGCAATGTTGTGCACAGTCCAACTATTAATTGCCTGTAAAATCTGTGATACAATATTATAATCAACAAGGATGTACACACAGAACATTCATCTTAATAGTATCGTACATTGTAACTTTTATGAATCTTGACTGAATTAGGTTTTCCTTCCTGTAGAGTTTATGTTCATGTGGCACTGCTATTTTGAGCACAAATATGGTTTTACTTCCTTACTACGTATCTATAATTGTCATGACCATAGATTATAATTCCATATGACCAACAGACATACTGAACTTTTAATTGCAACGTGCCTTCTTTAATAAAAGGAGATCGAGCCAAAAGATGCCAGTGAATGTATTTCAGCGATTGTCTCAAGGGAATTCTGGAATGTTGTACCTGTAAAGAGTCAGGTACACTTCAAGCGGAAAGACTTTAAAACTGTAAGTAGAAGCTGATTACCTAACCCTCTCTCAGCAGGATGTCATCTCCTGTGGGATTGTTTATGCTTCACCTTTCTGAGAAGTACATAAAAAAAGGGGTTAAAAACTTACTGCAGCCCCTGGTCTTTGTGTATTTGTGTTTGATGTCCTAGCATGTGAACTAATGTGTGCTGTGCAAGTCACTGTTTGAACAGCCATTGAAAACCCCCATATTGCAGGTAAAGAAAGGGAAAATCTCCCTCATACTGAATTCTGCCAGTCAATCTCTGTTGAAAGAAACCAGGCCAAAGCAAATTCAATCAACCCAAAAAGTCAAGACTTCAAATCAACTGTTCAATTATCGATGCCGATGCTCCAGTAATATCCACTGTAATGGCCCCAGTTGCTCACTATCTGTTCTTCCTGAATGACTCAGAGACTGATCATATGCATCTTATTATCTAAAAACTGAAAGAACCGCGGATGCTGTAAATCAGGAACAAAAACAAAGTTCCTGGAAAAGCTCAGCAGGTCTGGCAGCATCTGTGAAGGAAAAAACAGAATTAATGTTTTGGGTCCGGACCTGAAACATTAACTCTGTTTTTCCCTTCACAGATGCTGCCAGACCTGCTGAGATTTTCCAGCAACTTTGTTTTTGCATCTTATTAACCTTTGTCTTTACTCCTAATCCCTTACTCCTAAACTGTGGGCATGTGTTTTGCATTATTATTTCACCTCGTGTTTAGCAACTAATAATTAAGAGCCTGGTTAAAACCTAAATTCATTCTGTCCAGGATGAAGATATTCACAGGGAAGGGATCTTTCTTAAAATAACCTTGTTGCGACCAACTGAAGGGATGGGCGGATAAGGAAGGAAAACCAGTCCATCCCTCATCACCCAAGAACTTGATGATTTGGGATATCCCATCTTGAACTGTAACAAAATGGGGAACCTCACGCTGGACTGGTCAAAATATAACATTCCCATACAGGAATGTTGCTCCTGTAGCATATGTACTACTCATATCTAAGTTTAAGAAAATATCTTAAGCTTCAATTCCAGAATAATAACCTGTATTTATGGAAATATTCTGCATAATTTGATTATACATTAAATATTTTGCTCTATTCCGAGGCTAGTGAAGTTTAAAACTTATTGAAATAAAATAACATGGTGCTGTAAAATATGTAAAGTGAATGTTGTATATTTTCTTCTTCTAAAAAAATATATATTTACATAAACTTATGTAAGGTACTAACATACAGTATAATGTGAATACTCCTGATGTAGACTGAAGAATTGAGCATGGAGGTCAGCATGCCTGTGTTTCTGTAACTGGAAAATCCTGAGTGTCTGGAATCAGGCTTGTTAGCTCCATTCATGACACTTCTGTCAGTCGGCACTACAAACTGGGAGCAGAGTCTTGAACATTTTTTCAACTGTATCAAGTAAAGGCCTATTTATCCTTTTCCAAATAAATTCCAACGCAGTTTTGCTCCAATGCATTGTTCTGATTCCTGGATTCCAAAATGGCGTCAGTGGAAAAAAAAGCTTACTTGTTTCAGTTGTGGGAAAAAAAAGGACCTGACTGACTTGCACCTTTCCTAATTGTACCGCATCAAGAAGGAAACAAAATTCCTATGTCAGACTTTTTAGAAGTGAGTTTCTTGATATTAAATTCACCCATATTAATGTGTTAGATCAGTGCATGTATTACTTTAAGTCTCACACAATCCCATAATCTGATACAATTCCCTGGGCTTTAAAACTGTTGAAAAAAAAGCAAAGAATTATGGATGCTGGAAGTCAGAAACAAGAACAAAAATTTCAACATGTTCTGAAGAAGGGTCACAGGACCTGAAATGTTAACTCTGTTTTCTCTCCATAGAAACTGCCAAACCTGCTGAGTTTCTCCAATAATTTCTGTTCAAAATTGTTGAACTCCTTAACTATATTTTCCTCCTACCTTTTACAGGCTCTTAAAACCAAAGTTTGGTAGCATTTCATCATTACAAGTGGAACTGCTTTCTCTCACACTCCTTTCTTGTGGCATGATTTCCTGTTCTTTGCATCAATGCCTTTTACCCAGGTTTTCCCAGTGAACAAATAATGTGTTGGGGTGAAATTTAGATCTATGCATTACTGGAGGAAATGTAGGTTCCAGCATGACTTACAAAATAGTGGAGTAGAAAAGAAAATCTTCCTTTATGTATTATAAGGATTATCCACAATCTGTCCTCCCAGTAGGGAAGCCACAAGGGTTGCGGTGCTGTAGCCTTGATTCTCTAACTGTGCTTCCGTCAAGCGTGGCTCCCTGCAGTGTTCGTGGGATTGCAGTCCCACAGTTACTGGTTATGTTCAATAGGACCATGCCATGAATAACATCAATAAATTCACAAGAAAGCAAAAAATAGTCATAAAATCTGAACTAATTACTCTGTCCACAGGACAGACTGACTGCAGGCACTTTATTGGGCTGCTCACAACAAATGACATGAGGATAAATATAAAAATGCAGAGTAGGGGAAATGTACTGTGTGTATCAGGGATATGCCTTGTAATTAATTGGGATGTATATGATATGATAATTTATATGACATGGGTGACAGTGACAACATATTATATCTCATTATTTTGCAGTGTGACATATGACATGAACATATCTTGTGTCACAGGTTTCTATTTGTCTGTAGTTTTTATTCTGTCTATGTTTCATTTTAGTGAAGTTTGAAAGGACTCATTACTGTGATGCCCTGCGTGTGTGCTCATCTGTACCTAAGACAGTTAACAACCATAATATCTTACCTTCATGGATATAGTTTGTTGAAGTACTAGATTAAATAGATTATTGCTATCTGGAATTTGGGATGCACATGTCAGAACTGTCTGTTTACATAGAGAACCATGGAAAGTGGAGTTATGAAATATACATATTTTACCAAAAAACTGGTTGGCGCCAAGTTTGAACACTTAGTTATAATGGGATGGTTTGGGCAAAGAACGAACACAAAACTTCTGAGTTGGCAAAATCTTATTGGAGAATTTAAGGTATTCAGAATGTTTTAATTCTTTAAAGTAAACACACAACTGGAAAATATCATGCCATAGGTCAAGAGGTTTTTTAAAAGAAACATCTTGGTGTAAAAAGATCATGGGGAAGAAGTTTTTTTGAAAACTTCAGCAGTAACCTTACAAGGGTATTCTTTAAACATTTCTGAGCCAGATTAAATGAAATGTTTGAAATTGTTCTGGATGGTTTGTGGCATCTACCCTACTAATCATTCTGAATATGACCATAGTTATTCTATTTACATTGATGATTTTTTGAATTGCAAGTCAAGTTCTTGAAGATATTGACCTTGCCGACCAATTTCAGTGTTTCCCCACAGTCACAGCTGCAAATTGTCATTTATGTTGGCAACACATTCTTGCATATTTTCAGTGCCTTGACCTGTATCAACACCAAGCAGTTGGTGTTGCGACCTGGGGAAGACGGATGTCAAATTTGTGCTGGTGTGATAGTTGGAATAAGAATGTTAAAATCTGAGTTGTATCTCAACACAAAACACATTTAAGAAAGATCAAACTTCTGTCTTTGTGGAGAAATTATTCTGAACAATAAATAAATATTTAAAAAAGCAGGAGGAGGCCTGAGAAAATATGGCTTTTGCATTTCCTATTGGCATTATTCCCAGATTTAAAAAAAAACACAATGGTTCATTTAAATATTATTTCAATTTTAATTCAGCCAGGCACACAGCCAATTAGAAAAATAGCCGTTTTAGATCACAGCGCAACAGCCACTACAAATGCCAGACAAATGGCATCAGGCAAGGGAAAAATTATGTCTTGGAAGTTTAAAGATCAACTTTCCCCAGTTTTCTATGCCTCTCGTGCATGAATAAAGTAAAATTACAAAGCTGCAAACTAGCATTAGTTTAGTACAAGATAATTGTCTTGTATTATGTCATTGGCACAGGAAATGAAACTGACCTATTACCAGATCATTAGCTTGCTTTAGCAAATACTTTGTTAACCACAATATAAGTTCACGCAAGGGAATTTGTTTGAAATGATGCCATCCACTTAGCAATAAGGAATAACTACACAAACATCAGAATAAACCATTTCTATATTATGAGATGAAAGAAAAATACTGCAGATGCTGGAATATTGAAATGAAAATACATTGCTGGAAGCACTCAGAAAGTCTGAGATCATGTGGAGAGAAAGAATCAGAGTTCAAGTTTTGAATCCAAAAGACACTTCTTCTGAAATCTTTGATGCATGAAGCAATTTCAATTCTATCCCCATTTTATTGAAATGTGCAGATACAAATGTTGCTTCATTGGGCTTTGAACAGTAATCAGGAGTGGGAGCCTTCACTGATTTTTTTTTCCCTCTCCTTGAGGTATGAGATCAATTTTAGCATCAATAACAACATTCTGGCAGAGATCAACTAACACTAACCGGAGATTAAATTCGGGACCTTTATGATGGCATGCACTGCGCCATTCCCCATTAGGCCATCTGCACAGTTTGAATCCAATGTATTAATCAGTGAGAATGATTGATTTGAGTTACACTGAAGAATTAAGTTTCTGCCATCAGACAGCAGGCCCTATGGAAGAGGGATGATGCAGAAAATATTTCTTCCTTTGAATAGAATGTTTCAATTTCCCAATGCTTATCTCCACTGGCTCGATTGGGAGGGGCCTGGGTAAAGGCTGTCTTGTTTGTGAAGATTGGGAGATAAATAAATGGAGAACAATTTTTTTTTCCAAATTTAGGGTGCATGATTGAGATGCGGGGCTTTTATCCTACATGAACCAGAAGGGAGGGCAATAAGACCGATACCTCTAATGCACCTCCTGGTGGCTGACGTCAGATGCTAGGAAGCAGATTAGCCGTGTGCTCTCTTATCTGGGGAATACTGCATGTTATGAAAGAACCAGAATTTTTCTTTTGAAATAGAGCAGAAAATAACTGGAAATGGATGCAGAGAAATCATTCTTTTTTTAAAAATGCTTCTGTAGTCCTCATGGGTACTAAGCAGAGTTTGCATCTGAGATGTAAGTAAAAAAAAGCCCAATGTCTCCGGGAGCTAAAACAGCTTCATCGCTTCTTGTAAGAGAATTCTGGAGATGTAATTTTTTTTGTGCTGGGATGTTTGATGGTTTCCGACACTGTGAGTGGAAAGGCCGTCTGGATCACTGGAAGTGCTGCCTGACATGATAAATACTTCGCCCAGAAAGGTCAGGCAAGGCAATGATAATTCACACCCTAAGGGGGTTTGAGTAAATCTTATGTAATCAAAAGCAGTAAACAGAGGGCAAAGGAACAAACACCCACACAGGCGAAGAAATAAAAAGCTCTCATTAACCCTCTGAGTACTAGTCCTAGTCTGACACAGTGGTCACTATGACACTAATTGGTTATTGACTGAATGCATAGCATCTGAGAGGACCAACAACAGGGTGGGGGAGTAAACTGATAAAGGAACTCAAGTTTAAGGTGGTAGTTTTTCAATATGGAGTGCTTCACTGTTAATTTTCCTGATTTTGTTTTGGTTTGTCACCAGGTGAGGAAGATTAAAGTTTGACTTTTGGCACATTTTCCCATAGTGAAAAAAAAACTAAGAATGGAAACATGCACTTTGAAGTTCTTTTTGTTAGTTACATACACAAGTTGGAAAATCAGCAGCTATTCTGATTTGTGACAATTTGTTTCTGATTGCAATGTTTACGTACCCAGCTGCAGCAGTGAAACAGATCACTTCTGAATTGTATTTGATGCCAAGCTCTTGAAATAACTCAGAGCATTGGCATTTTGCATTCTGAGACAGAGGGCTGATTTTTAAAATGTACAAGGGCTTTGAAAATTTTAAACCTGGTTGGGCCTACAGAACAAATGAGGCATTCGAGCCATAATTCCTGGAAATTTGCTTGTGACCAGATATGCTAATTCCTGGTTTTACTTTGTAGAGTTTGAGTTCTGTCAATTGTCAAGTTTTGACTAGAAGGACAAGGGCAGCAGATACGTGGACCAATGTAAATCCAAAACATTCCTGATCCTGACTTGAAAATATACCACAATTCCTTTAGTGTCTCTGAGTCATCAGATAGGTGATGGCCTAGTGGTATTATCACTAGACTGTTAATTTAAAGACCCGGGGAATGTTCTGGGGGCCTGGGTTTGAATCCTGCCATGGCAGATGGTGAGTTTTGAATTCTGATTAATCCATTGTTAGCTGTTAGGAAAAATCTATCTGGTTCACTAATGCCTTTTAGGGAAAGAAACTGCCATCCTTACCTAGTCTGGACTACACATGACTCCAAACTCACAGCAATGTGGTTGACTCTGGAATGAGCAATAAATGTTGGCCTAGCCAGTGATATCCTCATCCCATGAATGAATAAATAAAAAACAATCCAGGAATTCCCTCCATAACAGCATCGTACCTATGCCAAATAGACTACAGTGTGAAGGCTGATCACCATCACTTTCTCAACTAACAAGTTCCTCTTGGTCATCAACACTGGAAACATGGCTTAGATCATTGTTAATTACAAAGAGAGCTGCTGTTTTTTAAAGTGGGAACTGGCAGCCATCCTGCTTTAGTTTGACTTGAGAAAGAAGAGGAAACATAGAAATATTAAAAAAAAACTCCAAGAGTGTTTCTGTATGTTTGTAATGACTATTCTGGAAACAATAACCTCCTTTGATCCACAGAATTTTGTTGGGTCAACAGCAAAGGTATTACTGCTGGGAAATGCCGCATTTACACCAATCATATTGTTCATTGGTACTTTCACAGAAGGATATGGAAAACTGATGACTAACCTATCAGCCCAGTTACTCATCCATCTATAGAGGCCATTGGTTCCACCATCTTTGCATGCAAGAGCATCTTGAATGATTTTTCAGTTTTCTTAATGCCATTATACTATCCAGAAGGTTGTTCGTTTGTAATATCTGCCATCACATGAAAGCATTGAGAGAAGGGCCAGCAGATCTTCCTCAGAAGCACAACGGAAAATTGATCATCTCAAATCAGCTACAAGTAGAATTGTACTGGAAAATGGAAGAACCTTGGCAGAGGCCTGTGAAAATGACAAATTCCAGCAAATAACAAGTAGTATGAAAAAAGAGAGAAAACAAGTGAATGGATACATGCAAATAATTTGAGAAACACGAGTCTAAATTTGTTGTCATTTTTGTATTTCAAAGAAAAGTTTGGGAAATTCTTATCATGCTATTTTTCAACTGGTTAAATATTTCAAGTCAAAACACATCCCACAAAACACTAGTTGTTGTGAAATCAAGCATTTAAAAAAAAATCATACCTAGAAATTAGAAAGTATACCCGGGCAGTAGTACTCTCAATCTCACATTAAAACGATGTGCAAGCTACCAGAGGATCTGTATAGTTTCTAACACAATCACACAAATATAATGCTATCAGTCCAGTAGACATGGAGGCACTAAATGTATTACTTATAAATTAAAGGAAGCTGACAAGGCTCTACAATCCCTCATAAAATAATATTAATTAAAAGTTTTTGCAGTTTATGGGGCTTTAGGACCAGGTGTCAAGATGAAGGTGATGAGTGAGAGGCATTTTGTCAGGTGTTTAAATCTGTCCTCCAGCTCATGAGAAGTGTACTGTACCTTTAAAATACTTAAAGGAATATTGCAGAAAAAGAAATGTGAATGGAAATGAGAATTTATATTTATAGAATGCTTTACAAATTATTACGTATGATATATATTTTTTAAAATCAGGTTGTGGGTTGAGAAATCTATTGGTTAAAAAGTTCTGCATTTCAGTTGCAATAAAGGCCATTGACTTTAAGCAATGAATCCTTACCATACTTCACTGCACGCAGATATCTTCAACATCATTCTTCCATTAAAATGAGTAGGCAGTTAAAATAATGATACTGGAGATTCTAAAGGGAAATGAGGATCAAGTGAATGACGCATTTTCTTCTACTAATATTCCCTTAAAATGTAAAATATGTTCCTTGCTTGTTACATATTTTATTATTTTTGAAAGAATCTAAAATGCCACAGTAGTTTTCAAATGAACCAGCAACAGTTACTGTATTCATTGGGCTCTGCAAGTGTGTCTCTTAAATCTAGCTCTGAGGGCACATATGCAGCAAGCCTCATCAGCCATTGTCACGGTTACCCCAGGGTACATCCTCAGCTCAGAAGCCAGCTACACTTCCTGAATCCCAAAGTACCAGCTACCCATCACCTCTTCCCCGCACGCCGCGCCAGGGACCCTGCCGAGAAATCAGCATGCAGCCAGCAAAAGCAGTCTTTCGCCTGGAATAAAAATTAATATTACTTGTCATTTTTCATGTCTGAGCTCTTTTCATGCTTTATCCTCTGGTAATGAGGGCTAAATTACAAATATTAGCAGATTTTCATGGCTAGCACAGAAAGAGCTGTTACCAGAATAAATGTTTGCCTTGCTTTTGTAGGATGCAAGCTTTGCTAATGTAGGTTTGCTAATTATTTTCTAAATAGGCAATAATCTACATCCCCCCAGTGTTGGGTAGCAATTGGCCACGTACCTGCTACTTCCCTTATTTACATGTTTTACAACTTTATCAACTACACTAATTACACTCTGAGCACTGTTTAAAATTTTCTGTTAATAGAGATACAATGATGCACCAGAGGATGTGTATTTATGCTGTAATTACGCCTCTGTTCCTGCGATGCGGTCTCCAATTAGCTGTCGACAGTGGCACAAGCAGCTGCCTGATATTCTAAAGCAGTGAAACATCTGCACGGCGGATGATATGCTCACATGAATTTTTGAGCCTGGAAATTTACACCCAGGGGAGCAGAGACAAACAGGAGCCTGTCATGTGCGGGGACGATTAGGAATCCTCACCATGGCAACCTGGGAGCAGCCAAGGCATGGAGCTAGGGGACACATGCCCAGCTTTGGGAATGTATAGTATATATAGTTCGCGAGCTTCAGCTTTAAAAGAAAATATATTTGAGAGAAGTTGGAAATCTAAAGGATGTCTTTGAAGGAGATAAATCATGGATTCTGGTTGTTCGCTATTGAATTCCAAGACAGAATCAATTTTTAGCAAATCACCATTTGTTTCCATTGGATTAATGTTACGCCTTTTGAATATAGATAAAGCAGACTTACACTATTGTAATGTGAATTAAACATGGAACAAGGAAAAGCAAAGAACATAAGATTGTTATCTGCACATTGTCTTGGGAGGGAAATATCTCTCGAAGAGTACTTCTGTAATGTTGTAGTGACTGCTGAGGAAACTGTAAAAAATGCAAGCATTAAAATAAAATATTATTTGTGTTATTACCTTTAAAACTGCCATATTCTTATAACTGTCAAGTTATTTAAACTAAATATAATCATTGGTGACTGCAGTGGCCCTCTTATAAAGAAAGGAGTTGGTCCATCTAAGACATGCTATTTTGCAATATTTTAATACATGCATTTTTAGAAATGACTTTTCAAGACTAACTGAAAATCCCTTTTCCAAACACACAAAAGGCAGGAACTCAGGACAAATATAGGGGTTCTTAAAAGAAAACATGCAAAGAAAAGTACGGTTCAAAAATGCTTTCTGGCAAAAATACTTAACAAAATACACGGTCTCTTTAAAAAGTAGAACACAACCCACACACAATGAAAATAACTACTGAAATGTGTCAGCTGTGAAATTAAAGGAAATACTATGAAAATGAAATAACAGCCTTTAGGCCTTGCACAAGGTCCATTAAGCCGGTGACTTCTGAGGACAATAATTATCTTTGGACCACAGTCAGCAAAAGGCTGCAGTCACAGCTGTGATATCGTGAAAAGCAGGGTATTATATTTTCTGCACAGTCAAACTTTAAAAAAAGCAAATTATGGAAACACCAATGCTAACCCAGTCAGAAGTACCTGTATTCTTTCTTTGACTTTTTTTGAAAATATGAGCCTGGCTGACAGAACCGAAGTGGGGGGTGACGGGGCAAGGGGTTAAGTTCTGAACATTGCCTGCCCACACGCCAATGTTGAACAAAAGGTTCATGGGGCACAATCAAAGGAGTGGCAGCCAAACTGCTGAGCTTCTTAAACCTCCTGGCTGTCTAGTTTCAACAAAAGAAAAAAAAAGACGCAGCTTGAAAGTTACTGTGTAGAACTCTCATCTAATTCTAGTTGATCGCCATAACCAATCTGAAGTTCACTAATAGGCTGCAACACCCAAATTTTCAGCATGATATCCATACCAGACAAGTGCGTATATAAAATGGTATTGGTAAGCTCTGGAATAGATCATTTCAGGCTAATTTAAATGATTATGCCAAATTGCTATCACCGAAGTGAATTCCCAGTTTTGTTTTAAATCATGTATCTATCTTTCATTTAGAAGTTATTGTAATGATGCCAACAACATTCATACTAGAGACTTTAATCCAAGTTCAGCCTGGTGGATCTGGTGTCACATTTTACACCAGGACAAAAATAATACAAAAGCCCAGGATGGCAGCTGTGGGGCCAGTAATAGGTTCTCAACCTAGAATCAATCTGATTGGAACATTTTCCTGTGCAACACTGAAATAAATAATGATATCTTCAGTCCTGCTGTTGCCAGGAAACCATGCATTTGCGTTATGACGTATGTGCACCTCATAATTTAAATGCATTCTCTTGGCATGGCTGCACTCTCTTCATTATCTAAGCTATTCTGCTCAGAGTGGATAGCTGTGAAACGGACAATCCAGATCCACATTTTAGAGGTATTTGGAACAAAAGGGATCAGAGTTGCTTCGAGTACTTCTTTGATGTGAATCTGCTTACAATGTAAAATCTCCTTCATGTACAAGTTTAAGGGTAAACACTCTTAATTTGTTCAAGATTTCCTACCAAAAGCATGAAGCTTCCTGGACCACTTTTATACATGTCATGGCGGCAGTCAAGATATTTATTTTAGGACAAATATAGTTGCTCTGTTTTTCCTTGTCCCCATCAGTGATTTGGATTGAGATTTTGAATATTTGTTTTGTCCTATTGATGTGACACTTTAAAGTTTGACCTTCAAATTAAATATCTTCACTTGAACTTAATGGATCCAATGCAGCCGTATAGGAGACTGATTATCACTATATGTGCTATGCAATAATATGATACAATAAATATTGAAAGATTGAACGCTATTCATAAATGAACTTGAGATCTCCCATTCAACCACAAGACATAGCAGAGTGTCTGTCATTACCTATTACTGAATGTGACAACAATCTATCTAAGAATATAGGCTCTTATGCGCATGGAGTGGAAGACTTTGCCCCTGAGGCTTACAGCAAAAATTTTGGAATATTGTAAGCAGCCTGGGAAGACTTGTACACAATTTGAGAAGATAGGGCAAAATAATTTTGAGTACTGATGTGGGTATTAAAGGTACAGAATATATATGAGCCCTTTTGAGAAGTAATTCTTTAGGAAGAAGTTTTAAAAATAATACTTCCTCCATTAGCACAAAATCACACAGAAAACCAGAGGCTGCAACAGGAGACAATCAGTGGAGATGACCGATGATTACAAGCTGTTCCATAATACCGAACGCTTTTTGTGTCATCTTCACAATCTTGAGAAGGCTGAATGTTTGAGGGAGGTGGAAGAAAGGCAAATAGCCAAGAATGAGCAGAGGTATTTGGGATCTCCTACTCAGTCCAGAAAGGAAGGTGCTGAGAGCGTAAGTGATTTCCAAAGGCTTAAATGTTATCATTGTCACAAGGTGGGAACCCTCCATGCAGATTGCTGGAAGTTGTGGGAAGGTCAACGTAGAAAATGGAGCCCGGACCGAGTGTCCAAAAGAGCAACTTTTGGCTCTGACTGTAACTGTCAGGTTATGTATAAACACTGCAGAGAATGCAGGGAAAGTAAACAAGATTCTTGAGTTTCAGGGAGTTCCTAACTAAAGAAAAAGTAAATTATTAGTTCTTAAATGAGGCAGGTGAACCCACACTCATACTTAGAAATACAGGGGCCACTCTTTTGCCGGGGAAATGTGTGACGTTTCCACCAGAGAGTGACATGAACACCAAAGATTTAATGAATGTTATTAAGTGGGGTATAGAGCCCAACCTCTGTATTGGGTGCACCTAGAGTCCCACCTCATGCCTGGAAAGGTAACTGCATGGGTTGTCCATTATTTAAACATAGATGAATTGACCTAATTCTAGGGAATGATTTAGCAGGAGCAAAAATAATAGCTTCTCCAGGAGTCATGTAAAAGGCCAGTGAGGTCAAGGAAACAGAACAGAGGAAAAGGATCTGGCAATTTTTCTTTCACTTGTAGTGATGTGAGTAAAGACTACTGGCTATAATTGGAAGTTGAGTTGGCACCACTTAGAGATATTTGGTCATCTGAAACTTTCTTTGGAGATTAGAGAAGTGTTCAATAAGTCTTCCCTGATACAGACTTAGCAAGTCATAGAGTCACAGAGGTGTACAGCACAGAAACAGACCTTTCAATCCAACTCACCCTTGCCGACCAGATATCCTAACTTAATCTTGTTCCATTTGCCAGCATTGATCCATATCCCTTTAAACCCTTCCTATTCATACACCCATCCAGATGCCTTTTAAATGTTATAATTGTACCAGCCTCCATAATTTCCTCTGGCAGCTCATTACATACACACACCACCTATTGCATGAAAAAGTTGTCCCTCGGGTTCCTTTTAAATCTTTCCCCTCTCACCTTAAATTTATGCTGTCTGGTTTTGGACTCCCCTACCCTGGGGAAAAGACCTTGACTATTTACCCTATTCATGCCCCTCATGATTTTGTAAACTGCTATTAAGTTGACCTTCAGCCTCCGACGCTCCAGGGAAAATAGCCCTAGACTATTCAGCTTCTCCCTATAGCTCAAACCCTCCAACCCTGGCAACATCCTTGTAAATCTTTTCTGAACTGTTTCAAGTTTCACAACATCCTTCCTATAACAGGGAGACTAAAACTGAAATAACAAGGTGTAGAGCTGGATGAACACAGTTTTGACAAGCAGCATCAAAGGAGCAGGAAAGCTGACATTTCGGGAACGCAGTATTCCAAAAGTGGCCTAACCAATGTCCTTTTCAGCTGCAACATGACCTCCCAGCTCCTGTACTCAATGCACTGACCAATGAAGGCAAGCATTCCAAATACGTTCTTCGCTACCCTATCTACCTGTGACTCCACTTTCAAGGAATGATGAACCTCCACTCCAAGGTCTCTTTGTTTGGCAACACTCCCCAGGCCCTCACCATTAAGTGTAGAAGTCCTGCCCTGATTTGGCTTTCCAAATCGTGGCAGGGTGGCTTAGTGGTTAGCACTACTGCCTCACAGCGCCAGGGAGCAGGGTGCAATTCCAGCCTCGAGCGACTGTCTGTGTGGAGTTTGCACATTCTCCCCATGTCTGTGTGGGTTTCCTCCGGGTGCTCCAGTTTCCTCCCACAGTCCAAAGATGTGCAGGCTAGGTGGATTGGCCATGCTAAATTGCCCGTAGTGCTCAGGGATGTTTACGTTAGACATGGGAACTGCAGGGTTAGGGGAATGGGTCTGGTGGGATGCTCTTCAGTGGGGCAGTGTGGACCTGTTGGGCCACATGGCCTGTTTCCACACTGTAGAGATTCTATAAAAATGTAGCACCTCACATTTACCTAGATTAAGGTGCATTTGCCATTGTTTGGCTCACTGGCCCATTTGATCAAGGTCCTGAGGTAACCTTCGTCGCTTTCCAGGCACCACAAATTTTGGTGTCATCTGCAAACTTACGAACCATTCCTCAGATACTCCTAAGTCAACCCTAGGTTAAATACAATAGCTCAATCGGCTCAAACTGAAAATGTAGCTGAGGGAGTTCTGAAATGTTATTAAAAATAGGATGAGGAAGCGGTGACCTCCTCACTGACCTGCAAATAAAGAATGGATAATGCTTTACCAGATTGTGTTACTGCCCAAATATAGTCAAGAAATACTAAAGATAGTTCATTAAATTCCTCTGGCAAGATATGAAAGAAATTTGGAAACCCCAAACATGTACATGGGGATATTTTTGCAGGTCAGGTCTTCACAGAGATATAATTCAGTTTTGTAAAACATGCAATATGTGTCAGATGGTGGGATATCCAGAATATGCAATTAAACTAGTACCTTTAATTCCCATACCTGTTTTTGAGTAACTATTTAATCAAAAATAAAACCAAAGTACTGCCGATGCTGGAGATCTGAAATATAAATAGAAAGCGCTGGAGAAACTCAGCAGGTCTAGAGGCATCGGTGGAGAAAGAAAGAGTTAGCATTTCAAAGCCATTATGAATCTTCTTCAGAGAGAAGCGGGCTGTTAAATGTTAGGGTCTCTAACTCCAACCTTCACACCCCTTCAGCCCACCTATCTCAATCCACTCTCCATGTTGCATGCATGCCAAATCATTCCAACCCATGGCCATTTCCCCACCTCTCCATCACCTTCTTAGCCCTTAAGTCAACTTAATGCCAACTCACCTAATTATGGCCCACTCTTTTCTATCCCCTCTCATGGCATCTGCACCAATACATACTGGGCAGACATCAGGAGCCATGCTGAGGTGAAATAAAATGAAATATTAAATATCTATTACTGACTTCCTTTATAAAAGAATCTCATGCATAAAATTTCAATCAATATGGTTAACTCCCTCAAATACCTAATCCTTTCTTAAAAAGTGTATTCATAACCCCACATCAAAGACAGCTAATTCTTTAATAAACTTCTTTATTTGTCAATCAAACTTACAATCCCATACTGAGATAATGAAAAATTGTGAAAGTGGTCAAGTTGTAATAATGTTACAATCATCGTGTATAGACTTGTGACAATACTATGATTTTAAGAGGTGTATTGTGTCCTTTTTGTTTCCATGAAGAAAGATTGAGGCAGAGGCACTGAATGATCTGTTCAAAGCCAATAAAGTAAACAGTTTGAGTGGGCATTTTTTGTAAAGTTGGAACAATAGAAGCAACCTGAATGGGTGGGGTCAAGTTCCCACAGAACCAGAAATTTTAGTTTTAGCTTTCTATAGTTTCTGGAATCTTGAAGTTTGATGTGGAATCTCTCATTTCTTTTTTCTGTTACAGCTAAAAGCTGGTGTTTTCTTCCTGCTGCTGGAATTGCATAAAAGACATTTACTGAATTTCCCTTTGGCAAGGGTGTGTTTATGGGATGTTACTATATTGAAACAGTTAATTAGTAGTAGTAGTAGTTAATAAATATATTATCTTGTTAAACATTTCAGTACAGTTACAGTTAAGCCAATCTTTTATTTTTATTTTGTCTGTATTCTAACTGTAGTGAAAAAATAAAGTTTGTTTTGCTTAAAGTCAAGTAGTTTGACCAATCGAATTATACCTGGAATGCAACGCTTTACACTTACCTTTAAAATAAGAAAAAGTTAAGGTCTAGGCTATTCTCTTAATATATTTTGAGGGGATTTGGTCTGGTCCATAACAGGCTTATATGAACAAACATCTACTCAAACCTCAAGCCCAGATTTTTTTGTGAACGCACAGGCACAGGTAGATTGTTGTTTTTCAAAATTTATGAAGCATGGCATTTAAATAACTTGACACTGAATTTCACAGAATTAATTCTCCTTTTATAAGCATTTAAGTTTACTTTAAAAGAATTTTAACACTGCAGGATAAGGCTATCGCTCCAGTAGAAATGGGTTCTGTTTGAATTCAGCAATGAGATCAATGGACCCGACTGAATGCTGGCTTCCTTTACATGTGAGCCATGCCCTAACCAAGTTACTGTTGAAAATAGGATCTGTGGGAAATAGGAGCAGTACTTCTGGATCTGATTCTGTAGCACCATTTTTGATACATTGAGAAGTCTCAATGATTCCGCAAAAATCATGGCCCTGGCATTACTGAGTTGCCTCAGGACAAGACTATGCTACAACGAGATCCACAAATAACCATCAGCCCATTTCTTGCATATACCTAAAGCATGTAACTCCAATTTCACATGTGGTAACTGCATCCAAATTGCCATCATATATCCTGTCACCAAATTATGTGAAAGGACTCAATCCTGTGTAAAACCCCTCAAGCCATGGGCACCACAGTGTTAGATATTAAATGCAAATACAAATTTTAAACATAACCTGTAACAGCAAGCATAGTGAGGCAATTGATGTACTCATGTTGAAAGAAACTGATCTATAGAGCACTTTACGTGCATAAAACTTGAACCTTAAAATTTATGAATTATAATTTTGGAACCAAATTAGTGGTGGGTACATATTCTAATTCATAATAAGCATGTACTTTCTGCTACAATTTTGGGAGCCAAGGCTAGCAGATGCACAGGAACTCCACTCTTTTCAAGTTCTCACCAAGTCACAAACCAACACTGCTACTGTAACAACACTGTGGAGTATCTTCATCGTACAGTTGAAGGCAGCAACTCACCTCCACTTTCATAAGGACAATTATGGATGAGCAATAACAATGCCAGCCAGTGATGATACATCCCACAAGTGAATCATTTAACAAAAAGGCTGAAACAGGCACAGAAAACACTGTCTAATTTTACACACCAATTTGGTGCCAGAAGTAAGAGATATTTCATCCATGGCAGTTATGTCTGTTTTAGTCTGTGTTCTTTAGATCTTCATGCAAGCTGAAGCCAGACTTCCAGGTTATTTTTAAAGAACATTATTAATGGTCTGTACATGATGTAAGGCCACAGGATACCATGCTCTTTGCTGTATGGATTCCAACATTCCAGCAAAATGCCAACACATGGTTATTGAGGTCATCCATACATCTCAGTTTACCTCAGAGGTTTGTCTACATATTCATTAATGCCCATCTCTTAATGTCTTTCCATGCAGCAGTTGTAGGGATTATTTTTCAGTCACCATGTGGTCACTCTCAGTTCATTTCTCTCCAAATTCCTCACCTCAATGGCACAACTTCCCTGCCTTTTACCCGAAGAGGCTGGGAGTCACTTTAATTCAAGGCAATTAAGGTCAACAATTGCTCAAGTGAAACAAACTTGTCTTGGTCATTTTAGCATCATAAAATTGCCGAAGTTGAATGCACCCTGCCCCCAAGCCTTCATAGATGCAGTGTTCTCAAATGCCTTTGGTTCACTGACTGATGGTCCCCACTCTGACAGTCTAAACCCTTCCTATTCACATACCCATTCAGATGCCTTTAAATGTTGTAATTATACCAGCCTCCACCACTTCCTATGACAGCTCATTCCATACACGCATGCCCCTTAGGTCCCTTTTAAATCTTTCCCCTCTCACCTTAAAATTATGCCCTCTAGTTTTGGACTACGCTACCCTGGGGAAAAGACCTTGGTTATTCACCCTATCTATGCCCCTCATGATTTTAAAAACTTCCAGAAGATCAGCCCTCAGCCTCCGATGCTCTAGGGTCAATAGCCCCAGTCTATTCAGCCTCTCTCTATATCTCAAACACTCCAACCCTGGCAAATCCTTGGAAATCTTTTCTGAACCCTTTCAAGTTTCACAACATTCTTCCAATAGTAGTAACACCTGTAACAGTACTGAAAGCAGTATTCCAAAAGTAACCTGACCAATGTTCTGTACAGCTGCAACATGATCTCCCAACTCCTATACTCAATGCACTGACCAATAAAGGCAAACATACCAAATGCCTTCTTCATTAGCCTATCTACCTGCAATTCTACTTTCAAGGAACTATGAACTTGCACTCCAAGGTCTCTTTGTTCAGCAATACTCCCCAGGACCTTTCCATTTAGTGTATAAGTCCAGCCCTGATTTGCCTTTCCAAAATGCAGCATCTCACATTTATCTGAATTAAACGCCATCTGCTACTCCTCGGCCCATTGGCCGATTTGATCCAAGTCCCATTGTACTCTGAGGCAACCTTCTTCACTGTCCACTACACCATCAATTTTGTTGTCATCTGCAAACTTACTAACTGTACCTCCTATGTTTGCATCCAAATCATTTATATAAATTATGAAAAGCAGGGGATCCAGCACCGATCCTTGTGGCACACCACTAGTCACAGGCCTCCAGTCTGAAAAGCAATCCTCCACCACCACCCTCTGTCTTCTACCTTCAAGGTAGCTCTGTATCCAAATGGGTAGTTCTCCCTGTATTCCATGTGATCTAACCTTGCTAATCAATCTACCATGAGGAACCTTGATAAACACCTGACTGAAGTCCACATAGATCACATTCACCGCACTTCCCTCATCAATCCTCTTTGTTACTTCTTCAAAAAACTCCTTGCCCACCACTGAAGTCAGGCCCAACGGTCTATAGTTCCCTGACCTGCCTTACCACCTTTCTTAAATAGACGCACCACATTGGCCAAACTCCAGTCTTCTGACACCTCACCTGAGGCTAGTGATGATACAAATATCTCAGCAGAGTGCAAGATCTGGCACATTCTGCACATGCCTGTGTGGGTTTCCTCCCATGGTCCAAAGATATGCAGATTAGGTGGATTAACCATGCTAAATTGCCCATAGTCCCCAGGGATGTGCAAGTTAGGTGGATTAGCCATGGGAAATGCAGGGTTATGGGGGGAGGCTGGTTCAGGGTGGGATGCACTTCAGAGGATCAAGTGTACTCAATGGGCTAAATGGCCTCTTTCCACACTGTAAGAATTCTATGACTTTCCTGTGATGAAGCTCTCAGGCTTTTATCAAGCTCAACTAAGCATCTCTAGATAGGAGCATCCTCACAGAGCCCGAATCTCATTCTCTCTTTAGCCAGCAGCTCCTGATTATGCTCCCGTGCGGGTCTGATTTGATGACAAGAACGGAAAAATGTAATTTTGGTTTGCCAAAGACTCCTTTGGGCTACATATTATCAGGACCGGAACAGTTGTTAGGATATGTCCCAAAATGTGCAACAATGCGAAAGAAGAACCCTAACCTTAACCTTCTGGGGACAAAAGAAGTCATACCCATAAGGGAGTACATTCTGAGATAGTAGGAATGGCAGATGCTGGAGAATTTGAGATAACAAGATATAGAGCTGGATGAACACAGCAGGCCAAGTAGCATCAGGGGAGCAGGAAAGCTGACATTTTGGGCCTAGACCCTTCTTCAGAAAAAAGAAGAAGGGTCTAGGCCCGAA
>NC_063336.1:44957775-45102745 GCF_021869965.1 Rhincodon typus
ATCTTGTTATCTCAGTACATTCCGAGACTGCTGAATAAAGAGAAGGTCAGACGTTAGACAACACCAGGTTATAGACCAACAGGTTTATCTGAAATCACAAGCTTTTGGAGTGTTTCCCTTTCGTCAGTTGAAGTTTTGTTGATGAAACTATCAATCACCACAGGATACGTCATGTAAGTGAGCAGCAACACACTGAGCATGGGGTCACAAAATCCATAACGTGATATGGAAAGGAGTTACCAAATCTTATTTTTGGGTTTTTCCGAGGATGTGGTCATTGCTGGCTGGGCCAGCATTTAACTGTTCTGGAGTAGGTAGTGTTGAGCTGCTTTATTGAAACATTGTAGTCCTTGGAGTTTAAGGCCAACTACACTGCTAGGGAAGGAGTCCTAGGTTTGACCCAGCCATAGTGAAGGACCAGCGATATAGTTCCAGGTCAGGACAATTTGTGGCTTGGAGAGGAATTTTCAGGTGACATTGTGACTGTGCAACTGCTGTCCTTCTCTTTCTAGATGGTAAAAGTCACTGTTTGCAAAGTGCTGTCAGACGAGCCTTGGTGAGTTACCGCTGTGCATTTTGTAGACAGTGCTGCCGCTGCGTGCCATGAGTGAAGGAAGTGAATGTTGAAGGTGATGAAAGTAATATCATATGGTGGGTTGCTTTGTCCTGGGTGGTATCCAGCATTTTAAATGTTTCTCAAGCTGACCTCATCCAGGCAAGTGAGACTATTTTATCATCCTCCTGACTTGCGGTTTGAACATGGTAGAAAAACATTGGGAAGGTAGAAGGTGAGTGACTCACGACAGAATTCCTAGTTGTCTAATCTGCACATGTACCCACAATATTTATATGGATGGTAGAGTTCAACTTCTGGTCAATGGTAACTCCAGGTTGATTCAGGGATGGTGATAATGTCAAAGGGTGATGCTTAAATTGTCACTTGTCGGAGATGGTCATTGCTAGGCAAGTGTATGGTATCAAATGTTACTTGCCACCCGTCAGACCAAATCTGGATGTTATCTATGTCTTGCTATACATGGACATAGACAGATTCAGCATCTGAGGTATTGTAAATGGTGCTGAACATTGTGCCATCATCAGTGAATATCTCCATTTATGACGGAGGAAATGTCTTTGATGAAGCAGCTGAAGATGGTTGAACCTAGGACACTACCCTGAAGAACTCCAGCAGAGATGGAGGTGAGATGACTAACTCCAACGACCAAAACCATTTTCCTTTATGCCAGGTATTACTCCAATCACCAAAACGACAAATCATCATTAATTTTGTTTCCAATTTCACTCCACCTTTGACTATTCCCTTCCCTTGTCTGACTTCTGTATCCATTTCATTTCTAGGGATAGACAGTTGGCCAATATCCACTACAGGTTCACTAATTTTCACAGTTACCTTGATGACCCTTCCTCCATTTCCACTTCCTGTAAGGACTCTATTCAATTTTCTCAGTTTCTTGGTCTCTAACACATATTTTAATACTACTCCTTTTCATACTAGTACTTCAATGTGTTATCCTTTTTCCTTAGGTAAAGATTACCCTCTATTGTGGTTGACAGGCTCCTCATCCGTATTTCCAATTTTTCATACTTCTGTCTCACTCCCTCTCCCACTTAGAATCGTGATCAATTTTGCCCTGACCTCATCTTCTAACCCAAACCTCCACAATCAGCAGAATTTCTGACATTTGTACCACCTCCAGCACAATGTCACATACAATCATGCCTTCCTTTCCTTTGCCCTTTCACCAACATGAAGGAGCAGTTCTCTCTGTAACAACCTGATTCACTCATTAACCATCCTCAAATACCTCCCGCTCCCTATGTCATCATCTTGTGCAAGCACAGGAGATGTGTATGCTTTTATCATTTTGCTGTATCATTCAGGACCCCAAAAACTCCTTCCATGCAAAACACTGGCTGACATGTACCTCTTTCAATTCAGCTGTTTGCTGTTCATGAAGTAGTGTTCTCTACACTGTGGAGACAGGATGTAACTTGATTAATAACATGGTGTAACACCTCCATTCAGTTTGCAAGTTTGACTTTCAACTTCTGGGTGTCTGTCATTTTCATTCTCTGTTCCACTCACCCACTCTGACATCTCTACTTTTGACCTTCTACATAGTTGTCATGGAGGTTTGAGGAGCAGCACATTGAGCTGAGCCCTACCCAATATCAACTAAGCGTTAATTTTGGCAACTTTCACAGATGAATTCTCTCTGCAAGGCCAACAATCTTGCACATGCTATCTTCCCAAACGTTCCTCATTAACTATGCACCATGACCACATGGCACCCTACTCTGTACACAGGAGTACTACCCACTTCTGGGGCCGCCCGGGATTTCTGGTGCTGGAGCTATCTTTAAAGCCCAGACATGTAGTCCTCCAAGCACGAGCAGTCTGCAGTTGGACAGCACAGTTCCTGTCAATCGCCCCAGACAGAGATAAGTTGGCACTAATGTTCCCTTTAACCTGTGCGCTGTGTGCACGTGTAGCTGCTCCGATGATTCACACACGACGATGGGCATTGGCGTGCAAATCGCAGCACTGACTGCTGGTTCCTGAAGTTGCTGCCACACACGGGCTTTGAAGGGAAAGAAAATGAGAAGGAATGCAAGTTGGATCCAGGTCTGCCGACAAGGACGAGATCTTGGTAGATGGGGGGAGCATGTAGTCACTGGCGTGGACCATGCCCTGAGGTGATGGTGACTGATAGAGGGCCAGAGAATAAAGCTGTAAACTGAAGTTACCAGGATCCTGCCCTGACTTTCATGTTGGAAATTGTTGCCATTTATTTTCTGTCTGGCAGGAGGTGAAGATAATGAATATGAGAATACACATTAATGAGGTGAGATAACGTAATAATGAGCTTGTTAATGCATGCTAACACATGTAAATAAACATCTCATCATATACTAGCGAGAATCTCATTTCACCATTCAACACTTGTTTCAAAAATGGGACTTTCGGTTCTTGGTTTCAGGAATTCCTTCACTGTCGATCTCATGTGATTCTCTGAACTTTCTTTCCAATGCCAACATTGTTCATCAGCTGAAAAAATTTCACTCATAATCTTTCACTTTATTATTTTCCAGCCTTGTGAACTCTACATAGAGTTCAAAATTCCATATCATCATTATCAGTCAAAAAAATACCAGCACTGATTATGCTTTCCATTTCTATGATCCTGTTTTGTTTCTTTACTCGTACCTTGACCATCCGATTTTGCTTTGTCTCATCATCTCTTTTGTTATTTTATCTCTAGCCTCCGAATTTACTGCAATTTTATTTTGTTTATTCTCTCTTCCCCCTTTTCCCTGTCTCTATACTTGTTTAAAACCTGTTACATTTCCAACATATTTTGCGTTCTCAAAAAAGGTTATTGATGTAAAGCAGTAACTTTGTTTCTTTTTCTACAGATGCTCAGTATTTCCAACATTTTCTATGAGCGTATATACAGATATACAAGTTAAGAGAAAGAATAGGCCATTTGTCCTGTGAAGCCTGCTCCACCATTCAATAAGATCATGATCTAATTATGGCCTTAAATATATATTCCTGCTTACTCTGATAGTCTCTGACTCCCTTGTTAGTCAAGTTAATTCAAGGGAAGTGGTGGCATAATGGCAATACTACTAGACTAGCAATCCAGAACGCTCTGGAGAAATGGGTGTGAGTCCCACCATGGCAGATGGAAAAATTTGAATTTGATAAAAAGCTGGCCTAATGGTAACCATGAGATAACAAGGTGTAGAGCTGGATGAACACAGCAGGCCAAGCAGCATCAGAGAAGCAGGAAAGCTGACGTTTCGGGCCTAGATCCTTCTTCAGAAATGGGGGAGGGGAAGAGGGTTCTGAAATAAATAGGGAGAGAGGGGGAGGCGGATAGAAGATGGATAAAGGAGAAGATAGGTGGAGATGAGACAGACAGGTCAAAGAGGCGGGGGTGGACCCAGTAAAGGTGAGTGTAGGTGGGGAGTTAGGGAGGGGATAGATCAGACTAGGGAGGACGGACAGGTCAAGGGGGTGGGATGAGGTGAGTAGGTAGGAGATGGGGGTGGGGCTTGAGGTGGGAGGAGGGGATAGGTGGGAGGAAGGACAGGTTAGGGAGGTGGGGACAAGCTGGGCTGGTTTTGGGATACAGTTGGGGGACGGGAGATTTTGAAGCTTGTGAAGTCCACATTGATACCATTAGGCTGCAGGGTTCCCAAGCGAAATATGAGGTGCTGTTCCTGCAACCTTCGGGTGGCATCATTGTGGCACTGCAGGAGGCCCAGGATGGATGTGTCGTCTAAGGAATGGGAGGGGGAGTTGAAATGGTTCGCGACTGGGAGGTGCAGTTGTTTAGTGCGAACCGAGCGTAGGTGTTCCACAAAGTGGTCCCCAAGCCTCCGCTTGGTTTCCCAATGTAGAGGAGGCCACAATGGGAACAGTGGATACAATACACCACATTAGCAGATGTGCAGGTGAACATCTGCTTGATGTGGTAACCATATTTGATTGCTGTAAAAGTCTATCTGGTTCACTAGAGAATCACCTCACTAATGTATTTTAGGGAAACAAATCTTCCATTCTTACCTGTTCTAGCGTACATGTGGTACCAGACCCACAGCAATGTGGTTTTTTTCCTTTGCTGCCTCTGGGCAATAAATCCAATTCTAGCCAGTGACACCAACATCCTATGATCAAATACGTATATAAAAAGTCTATCCACCTGTGCCTTAAAGTAATCAATGACACTGCTTCTACTGCCCTCTGTTTAAGAGAGTTCCAAAGATTGACATCCTCTGAGATGAAAAGATTTTTCCTCACCCCATCTTAAATAGAAGACTCCTTATCTTTATGATATGTCCTTGATTTTGGTCTTGCACAAAAGAAGAAACTTTCTTTGTTATTCATGCTGTAAAGTCACTCCTCATATTTACTTCAATATAATCACTTCATGCTTTCTTAAACTCCAATAGGTCCAGGTCCTGTCTGTCTAATCTTTCCTCATAAGACAACTCCAATTCCAGTTTTCAAGTTGAGTGAACTGAGGTGAGGTAAAAGTGATGGACCTTTACATTAAAAATTTGACCAAACATGACATCACAGAGACCAAGCAAAACCAGAGTCAATGGGAATCGGGGAAAATGTTCCGTTGGTTGGTGCCATGCCCAGCATAAAGTAATACGATTGTGGTTGTCGATGGCCAGTCATCTTAACTCCAGGACATCTCTCCAGGAGTTCCTCAGAGTAGTATCACAGTCCCAACCATTTACACTGTTCATTAATGACCTTCCCTCCATCACAAGATCAGAAGTGGGGATGTTCGCTGATGATAGCACAATATTCAGCATCATTCCCAATTCCTCAGTTACTGAAGCAGTCCTGTCTAAATGCAGCATGACCTGGGCAATATCAATGTTTGGCCAGATAAGTGACAAGTACCATTCATGCCACATGAATGCTAGACAATGCCCATCTGTAATAACAGAGAGAATTTAACCATTGTCCCTTGACTTTGAATGGCATCACCATTCAGCTGAATCCTGCACAATATAAATTCTGGGAGTTACCATTGATCAGAAACTTAACTAGACCAGTCATATAAATACAAATGCTGCAAGAGCAAGTCAGAGGCTAGGAATCCTGCTTCAAATAACAAACCATTTGACTCTCCAAGTCTGTCTATCATCTACAAGGCACAAGTCTGGATACAATGGAACACTCCCCACTTGACTGTATGAACGCTCTAACAACTCTCAAGAAATTTGACACCATCCAGTACAAAGTAGCCCACTTGTTTGGGATCACATCCATAAACAATCAGTCCTTCCACCATCGAAGCTCAGTAACAGTAATGTGTACCATCTACAAGATGTGCTGCTGAAATTCACCAAGGGTCCTGTGACTGTACCTTCCAAACCTACAGCCATTATCATTGAGAAGGACAAGGGCAAAAAATATACGGGAACACCACCACCTAAAAGTTGTCCTGCAAACCACTCACCATCCAGACTTGGAAATATATTGCCGTTCCTTGGGTTACAATCCTGGAACTCCATCCCCAAAGGCATTGTGGGTCTACCGACACCAAAAGGACTGCAGTATTTCAAGAAGGCAGCATCATTTCAACAGCAACTAGTATCTTTCTGACCCAGCCAGCAATGCCAACATCCCATGAATGAATAAAAAAACACTTTCTCTGAATTCCCTCTAACTCTCTAGATTCTGACCTACATATAAGGGACATCTATAATCCTGTAACAGACTGAACTGCTCCGTGTCGCTGAACTGAATTATGTCATCTGTAAATGTACTATACTGCCAGACTATTTGTTTTCTGTTGATGATGGTATAATGTTGTACCCCCGACTGCACGCAAGCAGTTTAAATTTCTGTGCTAAGATGTGAACTGTACTTGCCAATTTGCTATGCCAAAGGTGCAGCAGGAGGATTCAATCAGGATGTAACATGTATTCTGCTGTGTCATATAAATGGGACGGAATACAACATATACTGCATTAGCATCACTGTTATCTGCAGCTTTCAGCACCATAGTTAACACAAACACCTTTGCAGACTTCATTAGCATTGCAACCCAGACACCATATCGATACAAACTATTGTTGCATTCCTCTATTCTACTTCAGACCATTTATCTGAAACTGAATGCCAAAAAAGCCAGCTTACTTGTCTTGTTGTGGAGATGCCATTGACTAATTATATTCGCTTAGTGGGAAATTTTCATTTTTTAAAATTTGTTTATTTGTTGCATTGGATATTCAGTATCAAAACATATTGGCAATTGCTATTGTTCAGTCTGGCAGATCATTGTCAAAGCTTGTGTGCAAATCATATTCTGGTATTTAAATTCACTGCAGAGAGCTCCTGCACTTTCAACAATATATAGTTCAAAGAATCAACTCACACTATTATTCCAGTAAAGTGTAACGCTTTAAAGTAATCTGATAAGAAAAGTGCTTGGGGCTGCAACAGAATGAACACTATATAGGCCATTGCACCGAGCCTTTTTGGGCCTCATCTGTGGGTTAATTATATTAGATTGATGTTACATTGGAAATTAGCTCAAATGTGCAATTCACCTAAAAGTCAGGGGACTCTTTGGCAAGTGTGTTGCTTTGTGAGCTGCCAAAATTGTCTTTGCAGTAATTACATTTCAAAAATCATTATTCATGTATATAATTAATAATGGACTACAGGTGTTGGAAAGGTTACAAAGCTGATTATTTAAATAGTTGAGTATTATATTAGAGCAGTATTTAAATTCAATTTAAAGGACTCTAGCCCAAACAAGCTATGTAATTTCTCTCTAACCATGTTCGTGTGCAACATAATTGTAAAATTACCCACACTTTACACAGACACAAGAATGTGTGTATTTTGACTCCTCCGTGAAGTTTCAACGTGCTGTTCCTAACCTTCAGTATTTCCCAAGGCCTCAACATGAAGGGCAATTAAGATCACTGAAGTGCTGTGATAAATAGGTGTCTCAATAAATGGAGTGGTTTCCTCACGTGAAAGCGCTGGAAAACACCCTTCCTTTGAGGCTGATGCTCTGACAGATAAGGATCCAAGTCTCTCATTCCCCCCACTGCAAACCAATGCCTGCTACAAAGTTGAATAACGAGTTGTGTTTGGCAGGATTAATGGGTATTATCATGTTAATGATTGTTTATAGTGTGGTTTGGGATAATCACGTGGTGGTGTGGACCTTCTGGTCCCTTTGTGGCCACAGCTCTTCCATCAGTGTGCCAAGTAATTAACTATCTCTTTTTTATCCCAATATGTTTTAGGATCCCTAATGAGTCACAGATAAAGCAAGCAGGGAGGCTCCAGCCACATGCCACATCAATTTATTCATAGTATTGTGGTACTACATGCCACGATAGAAAAATTACATTACCAGAACCACAACAGTCTTTAATATTAAAATAAAATCATTGTATGATTCTGCATTAAACAGTGATATTACAAGGCTGATGACTGATCACGCTGCTAGATTGGAGGTCATTCTTTTTTGATTGTTGTGAACTTGATTGTTGTAGGGAAAACAAGAATACACTATGGGTGTACCATTTATTAATAAACCATTTAGTGTGAATTTCAGTGGGTCCTACCAAATATTCTGACCAGCAATGTAAAAGGAGAACCTTCAGCACTGCATCTTAAAAACTAGTGTTAATGAGACTTTTAAAAAAGAATCCAGCTGATTGGACGTAATTTGAATACAATTTAGAGAAAGTTCTTTGTTAATTCATTAGAATAAAAAATCCTAAATGAATGCAGCGTGAAAATACTGCTAATTTTGTATGGTAATTAGAAGTTTAGTTAATATGAATAAAATGCAAAATGGCAAGGCATTTTTTTTGTTATATGATTGCCATTAAATTGAGTGATGTTAATATTGTGGAATAGAATGATTTCAATTTTGACAACAACTCTGGGCCTCAACAGCTTGACCAAATAAGTAATATTTTAATTAAAGGTCCACAACTTTGGATTGCTTGTGACAATCTATTGTTCTTATGAAAAACTGTTTGGCAGTGAATAACTGATGACAAATGAAGGTAGTGAGAGTCATTGTGATCTTAACCTCAGAAAAGTACCTGATTGCATCAGCATGATGTCTCATTTCTGATGGCAGCCATCTTTTGCATTCCCCTGTTGTTCGTATTTAACATAAAATTAGCAATTGCTTTGCATTTGTGGTGTAAGAACTATTTTGAAGTGACACAAATTCATTTAATTCACAACCTTTGCAATACTCTAACAGACACAGAAAATGCTGCAGAGACTCAGCAGGTCTGGCAGCATCTTTGAAGACAGAAACTTTCTTTAGAATTTTCCAATATTGTACTGTATGACAATAGACATCTATGAATCTAATCAAGGTATCAAAGGTGCAACAGAAGCCAGCTATTTGTTCCAATTGGGCTATATTTGTATTTGCTCCCCATACTAGCAAATAATTCTACTCACAGTTACTCACCCTGTTCTTATATTACTTAAACTTATTTTCCTACATTCACCTATCCAATTGAATCTTGAATGGTGACAAACTTCTGCAAAAGCTTTGAATTCTGGAAGTCAATTTCAGCACCCCAAACCTTTCATGTTTCTCTATCCTAACTTTTTTGCTTGCAACTTCAATTTATGACCCTCTTTTTTGACCCTTCAGTCACTGGGAATAGCCTGCTTCTATATCCATTTGCCACTCTATCATAATTTCAAACATTTCTATCATGTCACCATGCAATCTATTTGTTCTAATGGAATAAGAATCAATTTATTATAATTCATTCTGTTGCATTTTCTATACGAGGCAGCAGCTTCATGAGTTTCTGTTGCAGTTTTTATTTTAAAACCTTTTTCTGGTTACCAAGAAGACCAGTTAAGCATGTTCAGACTGGCAGCTTTTGACCAGTGGTGTGCTACAAGGATTGGTGTTGGGTCCACTGTTGTTGGTCATTTATATAAATGATGTGGATGAGAAGATAGGAGGCATGATGAGTAAGTTTGCGAGTGACACCAAAATTGATGGTATAGACAGTGAAGAAGTTTATCTAAGAGTACAACAGGATCTTGATAAATGGAGCCAGTGGACCGAGAAATGGCAGATGGAGTTTAAATCAGACAAATGCCAGGTGTTGCATTTCAGTAAGACAAACTAGGATAAGACTTACACAGTTAATGGTAGTGCCCTAGACAGTCTTGTCAAACAGAGGGACTGAGGGGTGCTTTAAATTTAGACAGGGTGGTGAAGAAAGCATTTGGCACACTTGCCTTCATTGGTCAGAGCACTGAATACAGGAGTTGGAAGTCATGTTATGGCTGTTCAAGACATTGGTAAGGCCACATTCGGAATACTGCATACAATTTTGGTCACCCTGTTATAGAAAGGATGTTATTAAACTGTAAAAGGTGCAAAAAAGATTTACAAGGGGCTAGAGATTATACAGAGAGGCTGGATAGACTGGGACTTCTTTCACTAAAGTGTAGGTGTTGACTTATATACATTTATAGAATCATAAGAGACATAGATAAGGTGTATAGCCAAGGTCTTTTCCCAGGGTAAAGAATTCCAAAACTAGAGGGCATAGGTTTAGGTGAGAGGGGAAAGATTTAAAAGGGACCCGAGGAGCAACTTTTTCACATGGAGGGTGATGCATGTATGGAAGGAGCAGCCAGAGGAATTAGTAGAGGTGGGTAAAATTACAACATTTAAAATGAATTTGGACAAGTACATGGGAAAGAAAGGCTTGCCGGGATATGGGCCAAATGTAGGCAAATGGGATTAGTTCAGTTTGGGAAACCTAGTCAGCATGGATGAGTTGGGCTGAAGGGTCTGTTTCCGTGCTGTATGACTCTATGACTCTATAACAAGATGTATCAGTCAGGTTTTTAAATGTATACAATTACTGTATAAGACTTTTTTAAGACCTCAGATGGAGCACTATGTACAGTTTCTGGTCAACACATTGTGGGCAGGACAAGAACACATTGGAGAAAGTGCAGATGCAGTTTACAAAAATGTTTTCCAGAAATGAGGGACTTCAGTTTTGTGGATAGGTTGAACAAATTGGGACCATTCTCCTTTGACAGAAGATGACTAAAAAGAGATCTGATAGAGATTTTCAAAATCATGAGTAGGCTGGATAGAATTAAAAGCAAAAGAAGAAGTTCCCTTTCGTTAAAGGAACAAAAACAAGAGGGCATAAACTTAAAGCATTTGCAAAAGAAGAAAGGGTGATGTGAGAATTTTATTTTCCACTGAGCAACTAGTTAGAGTATGGAATGGACTATCTGGAAAAGCGGTGGGGTGGGGGGAAACTTCAACTGAGGTTTTCAAGAGGGCATTGGATGATTATTTGAATAAATATGTAAGGATATGGGGAAAATAAACAGGAGATTGGCACTTGGTAAGGATGTTGTGCATTTCACAAGCTGGTGCAGGCATAATGGGTTGAATGGTCTCCTTCTCCACTGTAGCACTTCTGTGACTATTTTTTTCAAAACAAATTCAACAAAAATGTAATAATTGGTTAACATAGACAGTAATGTCAAAGTATAAATGCTTATCCCTCTAAATGTCCTGAAAACACATATACAAACATACACACTTACCCCAGGAAAAGAGAAAAATCAAAACTTCTCTGTAGAAATTGCCTTCCTGAAAAAAACTAGCACTTTGGTCAATGGCTATTATTGAAAGCAAAAAAGATAAAGCACCGAAAGCTCCTAAATCTGTTGCTCTGACACGTGTGGTCGGTACTAATCATGCATGGTTATTTCTATAGTCTTGTAGATATGCTTTGCTCAGGAAATATAATCTTGACATGTTCTTTCAATTACTTTTTTCAAAGGAACAAATACATTGCAACTTGGGCCAGTGGCGTAACACATCTGACTTCGGATCAGAAGATTGTAGGTCAAGTCCTACCCGGCTCGAGCACAGCTGATAGCTTTTGGGTGGCACAGTGGTTAGCACTGCTGCCTCACAGCACCAGGAACCCGGGTTCGATTCCACCCTCGGGTAACTGACTGTGTGGAGTTTGCACATTCTCCCCGTTTCTACGTGGGTTTCCTCCAGGTGCTCCAGTTTCCTCCTATAGTCCAAAGATGTGCAGGCTAATTGGATTGGCCATGCTAAATTGCCCATAGCGTTCAGGGAGGTATAGATTAGGGGGTTAGGTCTGGGTGGGATGTTCTGAGAGTTGGTGTGGGCTTGTTAGGCCGAAGGGCCTGTTTCCACACTGTAGGGATTCTATGATTCTGTGATCATTTCCCCTTGAACCCAAATTCAGGGTTTTCTTTTCAGAAGTCAGAGAGGGATCAATGAGGCAGCTTGTTCTTATCAAGATTTCTTCCTTCTGAATCAGGTGAAACAAAAAAAAATGAAAGCCACTTATTTTTTTCAAAACAACCCTAGCAGCTGTCTACAGCAAATCAAGTTGTTATTGTCAATCACGAGGTTTACAGGAAGCCTTGTTAAAAATACACCTCAATGTCCACAGTGAACTTGCAATGACCTCTTTAAAAGAAATTACTCCAGGTATTTCCACAAACATGAAATAAATCCATTTTCACAATCTTTCTAAGCTTAAGCCCTCCAAGCAGTATTTAACATTAAGCAACTTTGTAACAATTCTTTTACCTTGAGAGAAAAGTAAGATACCTGTTAGCTCTTTTTAACAATTTGACCAACTTTAGATGGTGACTTTAATGTCTTACAAACTCTCATGACCATACACCAGCTGTGGTCTCAGGGTGGCCCACTGATCCATGAGCTTAGAATTTATTTAAGCTCGTTTGTTGCCCCCTTTTAGTTTTTGAACACTATAATTTAAAACAAACCTAGCACAGCCTAATGCTTTAAACAAGATAAAACATTAGTTTATTGAAAATTTTATTTAAGTAAAATATGATGAAGTTATTGGTTAATATACAAGGGGTATTGACAAATATAAAATTAAGATTATTGCAAGCCTGACTTGATTGAAGGTTCTCTTTCTGAGATGAATGGCTTATAACCTGAAGTCAGATTCAGGTTATGATGACCCCTGCAGTTGAATATTCAGTTATTGCATGTTCGGATGGGCTTAGCAAATCAGTTGGGCTTGAGGGAGTGCAGGGGAAGGGAGAAAACGTTTCTTGTTCACTACTCGCTCTGCAGGTTGCTTGGACTCTTTCAGTCAATAATTTCAGAAGGCCTTGTCCTGTACTTCCTTTCGCTGAAGGGAGCTGTTCTGATGGGATGGGCTTCACCTGAATCATGCTGGGACTAGAGTCCTGGTGAATTGCATAAATAGAGCTGTGGATAGGGCATATCACTGAATATTGGAGGGGTGGTGGGTGGTGGGTTGAGTTTCATGGAAAATCTTAAAGGGGGGAGGGCTTAGCAGAGATTATTAACGTTTCCAGAACAAGTAACAGGAAATAAAGTATGGAAAGGGTCAGGAATCTAACTTCAGGCAAAGCAGACGCAGGGATAACTATGAGAAGGGGGGCAGTCAATGTAGGACTGAGGGTTTGTACTTATACGCCCGTAGTATACCAAACAAGGTAAATAAACTTGTAGTGCAGAATGTGATTGGCAGGTACAATAATGTGGGTATCACAGAGACATGGCTACAAGGGGATCAGTGCTGGGAAGTAAATATCCAAGGGATACATGGTCTATTGAGAGGACAGGCAGATGGGCAGGAGGTTGGGGTTGCCTTGTTAGGAAGAAATGAAATTAAATCGATAGCAAGAAGTGATATTGAATTGGAAGTCATAGAATCTTGTGGGTTGAGTTGAGGAGCTGCAAAGGAAAGAAAGGATCTTGATGTGAGCAATGTACAGGCCTCCTAGAGTAGTCAGAATGTGTGGAAGAGAATAAATCAGGAGATAGAAAAGGCATGTAAGAAAGGTATTATTACAATAATCATGGGGGGCTTCAATTTACAGGTGGACTGCAAAAACCAGGTTAGTAGCAGATCTCAAGGAAAGGAATTATTGGAATATCTACCAATTTTTTTATGGAGCAGCTTGAGGTAGATCCCGCTAGGTAACAGGCAGTTCTGGATTTGGTGATGTATAATGAAGCAAACTTGATGAGGAAGGTTAACTTGAAAGAACCCTGAGGAGGCAGTGACCATAACATGATTGAACATACCTGCAGTTTGAGAGGGAGAAGCTGGAATCAGATGAAACAGTATTGTAATTGAGTAACGGTAACTAAAACAACATGAGGGAGGAGCTGGTCAGAGCTGATTGGAAGGAGAGCCTAGCAGGGAAGACAGTGGAGCAGCAGTGACAGGATTTCTGGGGGTAATTCAGGAGACACAGCAGAAATTCATCTCAAGGAAGAAGAAACGTATTGAGGGGAGGAAGGGGCGACTATGACTGACAGGAGAAGCCAGGGACAACATAAAAGCAAAAGAAAAAGCGTACAATATTTTGAAGATTAGTGGGAAGCCAGAGGAATGGGAATCTTTTATAAGCCATCAGAGGATAACTAAAAAAGTAATAAGGAGAGAGAAGATGAAACATGACGGTAGGCTAGCTAGTATTATAAAAGAAGTTGCAAGTGTTGTTTTAGATACATAAAAGGTAAGAGAGAGGCAAGAATGGACATTGGATTGCTGGAAAGTGAGGCTGGAGAAGTGGTAATGTACTTTGCATCAGTCTTCATGGTGAAAGATACCAGAAGCATACCAGAATTTCAAGGGAGTCAGGTACAAGGTGAATATAGTGGCCATCACTGATGAGAAGCTGCCAGGAAGTTGAAAAGTGAATGAAACACCTAGACTAAATGGACTACACCCAAAGTTCTCAGGAGATAGCTTAGGAGATTGTGGGGCATTAATGGTGATCATTCAGAATCACTGGAGTCGGGGGGGGGGGGTCC
Organism: Rhincodon typus; assembly: GCF_021869965.1. Lineage (NCBI taxonomy): Eukaryota > Metazoa > Chordata > Chondrichthyes > Orectolobiformes > Rhincodontidae > Rhincodon > Rhincodon typus. Next base: position 44,972,193 of record NC_063336.1, read on the forward strand.
CAAAGGACTGGAAAATCTCGTCCTATTGTAACACCCTTGTTTAAGAAGAGAGGGAGGCAGAAGTTCGGAAAGCATAGAAAATAAAAAACAAAAGAACGGTGGATGCTGTAAATCAGGAACAAAAACAGAAGTTGCTGGAAAAGTTCAGCAGGTCTGGCAGCATCCGTGAAGAAAAAATCAGAGTTAACGTTTTGGGTCTGGTGACCCTTCCTCAGAACTGGACCAAAAATGTTAACTCTGACTTTTTCTTCACGGATGCTGCCAGACCTGCAGGACTTTTCCAGCAACTTCTGTTTTTGTACAGGGAAGTCTAGGCTGGTTAGCCTGGCCTCAATCATTGGTAAGACTTTAGAATCTATTATCAAGGACGAGATTGCAGAGTATTTGGAAGTGCACAGTAAAATAGGGCGGACCAATCTGTTGGTCTTCTTTGAGGAGGTAACAAGCAAGTTAGACAAAGGAGAAACAAGATCGATCTATTGATTTCCAGGGTTTTGACAAGGTACTGCACAGGAGGCTACTAAATAAGACAAGAGCCCATGGTGTTAGGGGCACGTTACTAGCATGGATACAGGATTGGCTGACCATAAGAAAGCAGAAAGTGGGGATAAAGGGTTCTTTGTCAGGATAGCAGCTGATGACTCATCGCGTTCAGTCGGGGCCTGTGATAAGACCACAACTATTCACATTATATATTAACGATGTGGACAAATGCACTGATGGCATTGGTCTAAATTTACTGATGAGACAAGGATAGGTGGAAGGGCAGGGAGTGTTGAGGAAGCGGGTAAGCTGCAGAAGGACTTGGACAGGATGGGGGAGTGAGAAAAGAAGTGGCAGATGGAATACAATGTGGGAAGGTGTGAGGTTATGCACTTTGGTAGGAAGAATAGAGACATAGACTATTTTCAATACAGGGAATGGCTTCAGAAATCTGAAACACAAAGGGACTTAGAAGTCCTAGTTTAGGATTCTCTCAAGGTTAACATGCAGGTTCAGTTGGCAGTTAGGAAGGTAAATACAATGTTAACATTCATTTCAAGTAGGCTAGAATGCAAGAGCAGAGATGTACTGCTGAGGCTGTATCAAGCTGTGATCAGACTGTATTTGGAATATTGTGAGCAGATTTGGGCCCCATATCTCAGGAAGAATATATTGGCCTTGGAGGGGACCCAGAAGAGGTTTACAAGAATGATCCTGGGGATGAAGGGCTTGTCATATGAGGTGCTGTTGACGACTCCGGGTCTGCGCTTGATAGAGTCTGGAAGGATGAGGGGAAATCTCATTGAAACTTACAGAATACTGAGAGACCCGGATAAAGTGGACTTAGAGAAGATGTTTCCACGAGTAGGAGAGACTAAGACCCAAAGGCATAGACTCATAGTGATGTCCCTTTAAAACTGAGATGAAGAGGAATTTCTTCAGCTAGAGGGAAGGCAATCTATGGAACTCATTGCTGCAGAAAGATGTGTAGGCCAAGCCATTGGGAATGTCTTTAAGATGGAGTTCTTGATTAGTAAGGTGCTCAAGGACAGATTACAAGGAGTAGACAGGAGAATAGGGTTGAGAAACATCAAACATGATCCAATGGTAGAGCAGAGTTGATGAGCCAAATAATGTAATTCTGCTCTTAAATCTTATTGCTCCAAATGTGACCCTCTCCAATGATATCTTTCAGAGTTCTTCCTTGGGGGCTTTGCATAAAATGGCCCTTGCAACCTGTCCTAATCAAATTGTAAGTAAATGGCTGTCTCATTATTTGCAAAGTGAGCCATTGCTTCACAAGCCAAAGAACTTACCTGCATGAGTTCTTTTTCTGTTTCCTGTTCTCCCACAGGATTTGAATTCTCACACCTTCAGAAGGATCCATTGTGTTGTTCAAACGTCATTTAAATTCTAAGAAGTGTACCTTTCTGATTGACGCTGAGGGAACGCAGTTCAACAGGGTTTATCTAGCCCACTGTAACAGACTACTGTGAATTCCATTTTTAAACGACTTTTCAAAATTAACTTAGATATCAGAGGGATTATTTTTTAAAATTACCATTTTTCTTAAAGTCAGTAATATCAGAACTGCATATTTGTGACACAAGCCCAGGCCCCAAACACTGCTGTCTTTCCACAGTACCAAGCCTAGTGGCACTCAGTATAATTTCAATCGTTACTTCTTTCCATCTCACACTTATTGGCATTGAATTCAATTTGCTGTTCTGTTAGCCCATTTTCCTATCTTATCAAACACCTTTGTAGCTCTTTTGATTTTCTATACCTTCTATTTCGAAATCATTTGTGGCATCATCCTTAATATACAATGTATGGAAACAGAAATAGTCCCAGGACTGAATCCTGTAGGATATCACAAACCAATTCCAATCAACCTGCAAACATGCCTTAATCTCGAGCCTAAACTTTCATTGTCAAAACAGATAGCTTAAGTTGAGAAATTGGCCAAATCAACAGAAATTGCTAGAAAATCTCAGCAGGTCTGGTAGGATTTGTGGAGAGAAATCAGAGTTAACATTTCAGGTACATTGACACTCCTTCAGAACTCAGTTCTGAACTCAATTTCTGTTTCTGTTTCTGATTTCTAGCAGCTACAGTTCTTTTGTTTTTTTTTATTTAGTTCATTCTGGTATGTGCTTCAGGGAAATGGGGCTGGAATATGGTCAAACTCACCAATCCCAGCACAAACCAAAGGGGCAGATGAATGCTGAAGCAGCCTAATTAGAATATCTGTCTCTGTTGCTTCAAGGTCAGAAATCAGACAACACCAGGTTATAGTCGAACAGATTTATTTGAAATCAGAAGCATTTGGAGCCTAACCCCTTAGTCAGGTGAAGTGAGAGAGAAGCACACAGTCACAAATTTATAGGCAGAGAGATCAATGAGCAGAGAGATTAAAAGATCATACAAATGGTGTGAGTGGAACATCAACAGGCTGAATAATATGTCTCTGCAGGTGATGAAGAATGTCACTTTGAGTAAAGTGTCAGTAGCTGAATAAGAAGTGAGGAGATGAGCTGTAATTTGTTTAAATGAGGCAGAGAGATAATTTCAAAATATTAAAAATAAGGTGGTGCTGGAGACAAATCAAATGACTGGATTAGCATGATAGGTATAAGAGTCATATGCCAAGGGTCTAACCAAAGTAATAAGTAATCCAAACTGTACAAACTAATTAAGGTAGAGAGATCACTGCACAGCAATCACCAGAGAGGAATATTCCCTCCCAGCTGGGGAACATTTCAGCAGTTCCGAAAATTCAGCCTCCAATCTTCAGGTAAGCATCCTCCAAGGCAGCCTTTGAGATATACAACAACGCAGAATCACGGAGCAGAAACTGATAGCCAAGTTCCATACCCATGAAGACAGCCTCAACCGTGATCTTGGGTTCATGTTGCACTACATGTGACCCCACCACACTGTTTTGTATCTGCTAAATCTTCCTTCCTATCCTGTTTTGACACCATTACCTTGATAAATTGTTATGACCTCTCTAACTCTCTCCAGCACCACCTTATTTTTAATTTTTTATAATTATCTCTGCCTCATTTAATCGGATTATAGGTCATCCCTTCACTTGCTATTCAGCCGTTGACACATTGCTCACACTGCCTGACACTTTTGATTGCAGAGACTTATTATTCGACACTTCACTCACACCATTTATATGATCTTTTGATCTCTCTGCCAATGATCTCTCTGCCTATAAATTCTGTACCTGTGTGCTTCTCTCTCACATCACCTGACCAAGGGGCAGTGCTGAGAAAACTTGTGATTTCAAATAAACCTGTTCGACTATAACCTGGTGTCATCTAATTTCTGATCTTGTCCACCCCAGTCCAACACTGGCACTTCCACATCACGGTTGTTTCAGAAACTGTCAGGGTGATTAGCCCTCACCTCCACCATTCACACCCCAAACACAGCCAATCCTCCACAATTCCTCAGCCTCAGTCTCCCAACTACTCCATGCCAGCTCAGGGAGCTCAACCCATTCCCCATGCCCCCTCATAGCCTCACGTCACCTCCATATCCATACTGCACTGTCGGCAGGCATCAGGAGAATGGAAATTGAATAAAGCAAATTTCTAACAATCTAATACAGCTCTCATTCATACTTGAGACTGAAAACAAAACTGTTGTTTATGAAACCCATTGAAAGATTTTTTAATCTCCTCAAGTTAATTTCTTACTAAAAAACACAAGCTTTTATTCAGATCCCTCATCAAGGACTGATAACCTTTTAATAGCCTCTTTAAAATGTCAATCAAACTGAGGTCAGATACTCCTTTTGGGATAATTGTAGCATTTAAAATGCAACCAAACACTCATAATGACATAATAATAGACCTTGTAAAATGTCAACAAATGCCACTATTGAAACTATACGAACAGATGGGTTTTTTATCTGTCCTACATCAGATGGACTGTCAATCAAGTAGTCCAACATTTTCAACCTATGTTTTTCATGTTTAAGAGACCAGGGGATATATAAAACTTAAATCCTGGCATGTAAACAGACTTTATCCACTGTTTAAGAGCATTAATGTCTACTCTTTTAATTAGTCATTCCCACGTTAAACTATAAGGCCTTTAGAACAGTCAAGGTGAGATCGATTTGAACTCAGCACAAAGTACATATAGCTCTGTTGGGTTTGGGATTTCCCCACTGTGAGATTCATGTCCTATCTCCTTTGTCTGCTGGCAAAAACTGCAACAATTGAAATTGGCAGCAAGACTTCTGCATGGAGTTTTCACCCACTATTTCCAAAAGATCATGGAGTCTCCTCTACAATGCAAAAATCAAGTTCCTCCTCTCCAGGTCTTTTTACCTTTTGGTACATTTTTCCTGTCCTCTCCTCTCCCTAACTTTATATTATTTATTCTTTCCTAGTAATTTCTCAATTCTTCTCATAAAGCCATACAGCACAGAGGCAGACGCCTTGTTCCAACTCGTCCATGCCGGCCAAGTTTCCCAAACTAATCTCATCCAACTTGCCTGCATTTGGCCCATATTTCTCTAATCCTTACCTATTCATGTACCTGTCCAAATGTCTTTTAAATGCTGTAATTTCTATTTTGAAAGAATTTCACATTTTTAGGAATAAAAGTACAGGATTTGAACAAAACCTTGTCAAAGACTTCCACAAAATTCAAGGGTATCACATCTCAGCCCTGCATCTTATGCAGCTATTACATTTTTAAAGAATTCTTGCAATCTGTCAAGTAGTTCCAACTGCCTACTTTTAATAATTTTTTGTTCTCAATATGTAATAATTTAACGGTTAAAGACTCAGAAATTTTCCCTACCATTGCTAATTTAGTTAGTTTAATAACAATGTCTATTCTTTGAAAAAATATACATTGTCCACTTGCCAGACTCTGGCATAAAGCTGCACTCAACAAAATATTGAAGTATGATTTCTAAGGCCATTGCAATTGCCCTTTAACGCTTTCAATAATAAATAGAGAAATTTGATGCATGAGAATATTTCACATTTCCAGGATATCCTAAGGTGCTTCACAGTCAATGAATTTCTTCTGGAGTATTGCTTCATTTATTGGCCCAGATATTCTGAGGAGTGACAATAACAGTCAGATTGCCTCTCAGCTGAGTGGACCCAGCTCTACATTTCTAGCTGGCAATTCTGACCCCAGCACCTTCACAAATATGCAGAGTACATGAAACCAAATCATTTCCTTGTAGTTCAGGACAGTTAGGGGAAGTCAAACCATGCCCCCCTGAGCAGCAGTCAATGGGCTGTGTTCTGTGATTCAAATATCCAGCAGCACAACCAGACATCTGCCTGTTCATGTGATAGGACACTGTATACCTTGCTATATGTATGAGGTTCATAAGATAGCCATGTGTTGGACTCTTCCTTCATCTTACAATCAAATAAACTGCTGCCTGTGATCTGGTCTAAAGTCTCTCTACAGATGCTATGAGAACCACTGAGCTTCCCCAGAACTTTCTATTTTTCTTTCAGATCTCCAGCTAGACCCAAAACATCAGCTTTCCTGCTCCTCTGATGCTGCTTGGCCTGCTGTGTTCATCCAGCTCTACACCTTGTTATCTCAGATTCTCCGGCACCTGCAGTTCCTACTATCTCCATTGTATGTTGATTTTGTTTATGGGAAGCCAAGAAATTTGAACTGGATGATGAAAAGTCCTGATTACGTGAAAAGGGAGTAGCAGGCAGGGCTAACAATGGGTCAGATTCAACTCCTGGGTTTGATTTGACAAAGAATATCTGACTTGCACCAAAATTCAGTGAGGAAGGAGTTGAAATATTTTTTGCCTCATTTGAGAAATCGCTATAAAGTTACAATGGCTAAGAGAAACTTGAACATTTCTATAACAGTATTAGTAGAAAAACCTGGAGGTTTCTTCAATCCTTTCAGATGAACAGTCTGCAAGTTATGATATGTTTAAAATTACTGTGCTGAATGTGTCTGCATATTTTTATGAAGTGTACAGGCAAATATGTACAAATGTTTGAGGAAGAGACAGAGTTGGACTTCGTAGAATTTTCTCTGGAAAAGTATGGTGCAGTGACTGATGAGGTCAATTCTTTACAGCATGAGAAAGTTGAAACTGCTATTTGAAGAAAGTGCAGCCTCTGCCAATGTAAAATGCAAAAATAAATTATCATCAGCTTGGCTGAAAAGTAATTTTACATGTGGGTTACCAATATTAAATACTTCCTCGAGTTCTAGAGTCCAGAGTCCTTGATTAAATTCTAAGAAATTGAATTCTAAACCTCTCACATGCAATAGACAGCAAAGTGAAAAAAAAGGTAACTGTCTTCATTGCTATTGCTTCAATCACTCATGGTCTCCCTTCTATAACCTGATGTATAATGAATGACTGACTTTACAAAAAATGGCATTAATAGAGAGATGGACCATTACAATATTTATATGTTCCCCTCTTTTTTATTGGATAGACACAGTCAGATCAAACATCTTATTTACACAAAATAGTAGCATTCAGAAATACGTCCAAATGGATCCTATTCAGGCATTTTAAAGGCTTGTCCGGCTGTCATGCTGTTGGATGACAACTACATAAATAGTTGGAGCCTTTTTGATTTAAACTTGAGTTTTAAACAATTTCATACTTAGGACATTCATAGAAACCTTGAAGCTAGAGTCATAGAGACTAAACTTTATCAACTTCAGATGCTGAACGTATTCCGCATTTAAGAAGGAAAAGCCATCTGCAATTTGGATTAAGTCATCTTCTTACTGTACAAGCCACAATAACTAATTGTACCAGTGACAAGAGAATGTCATTTTTCCTTTCATTTTCATTAATCTTCAAGCCCATTATGATCCCCTTGACTGTCACGATAAATTTATTTTGTTAATCCAGTAAAAGATGGCCAATACTCCTGCTGTTATCACTCTCAAGTGTCAACAGAAATGATTCTGGCTTTGGATAAGAATATAACTTTCATCTGATTCAGGGTTGTTTCAGATAGTTACTTGGGTGAGTTAAAGACTCTTTACTCAGCAAAAATCATTTCAGAACAAGAAGAATCCTCAAATCAACCATGAGGATATTGAAGACTCCAAATACAGCTAAGCTATATACCAAATTGAAAACGCTACCTTTCTGCATTCTGGAGGTCATGATTTCTGTTGCAACATGGTGCCTCCAGCATTCTAGTGAGCCTAGATGGAGAGTGGCAGCAGGGGATGAAGTGTGACAGTTGTGTCCAATGATGTTTTCATTTGACACCATATAGAGGAGAAGAAATTGAGTTAGTGCTCTGCACTGAATTTGGCAGTCAGCCTCCTCTGCATTCAAACAGCCAGCTGCAGGCACAAATCAAATGTTCAGAAGAAGTTCATCAGCATCTACAGCAGTGGTTTGGGCTGGCTGTGACTCTGGCAAAGTCCTTTAAAAAGACATTTTAGGGCAGGGTTGATACAATACTGAGAGGGAGTAAGATCAGTCTACAATTGTTTTGTGGATCGATGAGGGAATCTGATCTCCCTGCTATAAGAAAGATGTTGTGAAACTTGAAAGGGTTCAGAAAAGATTTACAAGGATGTTGCCGGGTTGGAGATTTTGAGCAACAGGGAGAGGCTGAATAGGCTGGGGCTATTTTCCCCGAAGCATTGGAGGCTGAGGGATGACTTTATAGTAGTTTATAAAATCATGAGGGGCATGTATACGATGAATAGCCAAGGTCTTTTCCCCAGGGTAGTGCAGTTCAAAACTAGAGGGCATAGGTTTAAGATGAGAGGGGAAAGATTTAAAGGGCATCTAAGGAGCAACCTCTGCACACAGAGGGTGCTGTGTGTATGGAATGAGCTGCCAGATGATGTGGTGGAGACTGGTACAATTACAACATTTAAAAGGCATCTGGATGGGTATATGAATAGGAAGGGTTTAGAGGGATATGAGCCAAATGCTGGCAAATGGGAATAGATTAGTTCAGATCTGGTAGGCATGGACAAGTTGGACCGAAAGCTCTGTTTCCATGCTCTACATCTCTATAACCCTATGACTTACTTCCGCATTCACAAAATTCAAATACTCACAATGCCTTTCACTGCCGTCAGTAGTACCTGCCTAGTTGTTGTCCAATCCAATATCAGGGTTTTAAAACTAGCTTAGTACTTCAAATTATATAAGGAAATTAAGATCCCTGGTGACACAAACTGGGTTGATTTAACTATCATGTGAGACACAATTTAAATTTGACAAAACTTCATCCATGAAAAATGCCATTCGGTTACCCAAGTCCCTTGGTCATCTAACGTTTCCTCTGAGATTTTTGGTATCTTCTTCCATGAAGATAGACAAAAATTAACTTTAATTTCTCCAAAAATTATTTGTCCTCCACTATAAACTCTCCTATCCCTGTGGGATAGCAACAGAAACTTTTGCAGTCCAACTTTGAGATACTTTCTAGCTTGCATTCATACTCCATTTGCTTTCTTTTTCAGTTTGTTAGCTCTCCTTTCCTGGGTCATAAATTGTTCCCAATCCTCAGGTTTGCCACTATTTCTGGCATCTCTCTAAACCTCTTCCTTTGGCCTTATGTAGTCTTTAATTTCATTCACTCACCATGGTCACGTCATCCATCACTTTGGGTGTATATGCCTTGGAGGAATATGTATTGCTTATAGATCTTGTGATATTTCTTTAAAAATTAGCCATTGTCTGTGTAATATCAAAGCATTTAGTGACTTTTTTTTTTCCAAACCATCCTAGACAACTTGCCCCTGATTTCCTCATAGTTTTGTTTCCTCAAATTTAAGACATTTATTTCATAATGAACTATGTCGCATTCAAACTTCAAACAAAATTCTACCATATTATGTTCAATATTTCCCAAAGCATTATTGCAAGGCTGTTGCAAGATTTCATTAAAGCAAAACTATTACATAGCCCTTTCTCATTACACAACATCAAATCAAAAAGTGTTCAGTCTCAAGTTGGCTCCTCAACACATTGTTCTGGATACCTATCTAGTACATATTTCAGGAATTCATCCTCCATAGCATTAGTGAGCCCTGATTAGTTACGTCTGTATACAAATTGAAATCACCCATTTTTACTGTATCACCCACAGTACAAGCATTTTGAATTTCCTGAATTTTGCATGTCCAACATTAGTACCATTAGTTCTATAAATAACTTCCACCAATGTTTACTTCCCTTTGATTTTTTTTTAGCTCCACACAAAGCAAATCTACATCTTGATCCTCTGATTAAAGATTCTCTCTTACTCATAAACTAACGTCATCCTTTATTTGGCGTGCTACCCCGCCTCCTTCTACTTGTTGCCTATTCCTCCTGTATGTCAATATTTTTGCATATTCAATTCCCAATCTCAGTCACCCTGTAGACTTGCCTCTGTAATGGCAACTGAATTACATGCGTTTACCCCAATTTGTGCATTCAAAGCATCATCCATTTTGCAAATGTTATCTGCATTCTGATAGAATACCTTTAATTCAGCCTTGCTAAGGTCATTCTTCAATTTTGATCCGACTTGATGCTTGCCATTGTTTTGTCTGATCTCTATTTTTTGCTTGCTTCTCTTCTACTTACTTTTACAAGATTTCCCTCCCTTGAATCTGAGCTTCATCTTAGGTTCTCATACCTCTGCCAATCTAGTTTACACTCCCCATAACAATACCTGCATATCTTCCTGCAGTGATGTTAGTCTTGGCTCTGCCAAGAAGCAATCCATCCATTCTCTATAGGTCTCAACCGTACCATAACTGGCCCCAATGTCTGAGAAATCTGAATACCTCCCTTCTACACCAGTCTTCCATCCAAAGTTTCCAAACTCAATTTGCCTATTTCTGTATTTACCAGCACATGGGATGGTGAGAAATCCTGAGATTAGTGCTTTAGAGATCCTTGTCTTCAAATTTCTTCCTACCTCTTTTAAATTTCCTTTTAGGATCTCATCTCCTCTTCCTACCCAAGTCATTGGCGATGTAAGGACTGTGACATTTTATTTTTTAAAAAAAAACTTTCGACTAAAATGAGAAAGAGCTGTTTTAAAACCAATGTTTGAAAGAGGTTACCATGAAGGATTACAGGAAACTAGGAACAGGAGTAGGCCATTCAGCCCACTGACCCTGCTTTACCATTTAAGTAAATCGTGGTTGATCTGTGGCCTAACTCCATATACATGCCTTTCATCCATATCCTTTAATATCTTTGATTAAAGAACACTTATCTATTTCAGATTCAAATCTAACAATTGATCCAGCATCCACTGCTGTTAGTGGAAGAAAGTTCTAAACATCTACTATTCTTTGTGTGCAGAAGTGCTCCTTAACATCTCTCCTGAAATAGTCTGGTCTGAATTCTCAATCTATACCCCCTAGTTGTAGGATCCTTAACCAATAGAAATAATTTATCTTTATCTACTCTGCCGTTTCCTGTCAGTATCTTGAAGACTTCAATCACATTGCCCGTTAACCTTCTAAATTCTAGAGAAAACAGGCCTAATTTGTAAAATCTCTCCTCATAACTTAACCCCTGAAGATCAGGTATCCTTCTTGTAGACCTATGTTGTTCTCTCTCTAAGACCAATTTATCCTTCCTAAGGTGTGCTGACCATAGCTACTCATTGTAGTCAAAGTGGAGCCTAACTAGGGTTTCTGCATCCTTATACTCCAGTCCTCTCGATATAAAAAAAGCCATCATTCCATTAGATTTCTTGATTATTTTCTGCATCTGTTGGTAATATTGTGTAACAAATGCTCCTGAATCCCCAAGTCTCTTTGGATATCTTCTGTATATAATTTCATTCCATCTTGGAAAGTACCCTGATCTAACCTTGTTCGGTCGAAATGGATAACCTTGCTTACTTTGAACTCCATCTGCCACAATTTTGCCCATTCACTTAGTCTATCAATATTCCTGTGTAATTTTATGCTACCATCTACACTGCTACAGTGCTGGCTAACTTTGCATCATCAGTGTATATGGATATATGACTTTCTATCCCATTATCCGAGTTGTTAATAAATAATGTGAATAACTGAGACTCCAACACAGATGCCTGTGAGACGTCACTGGATACATCCTGCCAATTTGAGGATATGTCCATTATCCCTGCTTTCTGTTGCCTGTCACTCAACCGATTTCCCAGCCATGGCAGTAAGTTGCTCTCAGTTCCATGGGCCTCTACCTTAGTTAACAGTCTGCTATGTGGGACTTTATCAAATGTCTTCTGGAAGTCCATGTAAACAATATCCAATTACATTCCCCTGTCCACTACCTTAGTTACCTCTTCAAAAAATTCAATGACGTTTGTCAGGCATGACCTGCCTGTCATGAATCCATGATAACAAGGTGTGGATCTGGAGGAACACAGCAGGCCAGGCAGCATCAGAGGAGCAGGAAAGCTGACATTTTGGGTCTGGACCCTTCTTCCTGTCATGAATCCATGCTGGCTCTTGCTGATTAACTGGAAATTTTCAAGGTGTTCAATTACCCCGTCCTTGATTATAGACTCTAACAATTGGCCCAACACAAACATTCGGCTTCTCCTTCTCAACCTCTTCCCCTGTCTGAGGCCTGGTGACCCTCACTTTAAAGCACCATCAGTCATCTTTCCCCAGTTAGAGAGCAGTTCGATAATCTGGTGAGACTGTGGTTACTTTACCTTTTAATTACTTGTAACAAACAGTAATTTTTGTTCAGTGGAGAAACCTGGTCCATGTTTTCTCTACACCTGGGTCTGAAAGTCAGGTAAATTGGGGAACATTTTGCATTTGTAAAAACTTCACTTTTCTGGTGACTCCAAGAATATTGAAGACTGATTTCCAGCCGACTCCCCTAATGAGTCATAACATAACTATAAACTCTGGCTGTTCACTCACGCCAGAAAAAAATCCTGTAGGTGCTTTTTGACACCTCTGACTCTGGAACCACGGAAGCAACAATCAGCCTGGAGCCATAGTTATAGCAATAGAAATGCTTGATGGTTACCCAAACTAAGGGATTCTCTACCAGTACCACGTTTCTACTCTCCTTTCTCTTCTTTTGTAGAGCTGAACCACCCATGGTGCGATTGATGTGGTTCTGACAGCACTCCTCTGGGGAACCTTCAACTTCAATAGCATCAAAAGTGGAAACTGATTTGTGAGATTGTCTTGGGGTTACATGCCCGATTCTTTCGGATTGTTAAAACAATCATACATTTCTTATCTGCCTATATATTCCTATGCTGCAGTACGACTGCCTTCCTAAACAGATTATCCATGCAGTCCTCTGTCTTACTGATGCATGCCAGCAACTCCAGCTAACACCGCCTCAAGCTTGTGCAGACAGTGACACTTCCTGCAGACAAGTTCAGGTCAAAGGTTAGGAATTCTGCAGCAAATGAGTCCTGAAGAATGGTCACTCGACCTAAAACTTTAACTCTGCTTTCTTTCCACAGATGCTGCCAGACCTGCTGAGTTTTTTCCAAACAATTTTTGTGTTTGTCCCTAAAGTTGGGAGTGTTTTGGAATACTCTCCACTTGCCTGGAAGAATGCACCTCAGAAGTCAACAACAGCCAGGGTAAAGCAGCATATTGATTCATCTTAAACATTAATTCCCTCCACCATCAACACACAGTGGCAGTTGTGGGTAGAGCCTACAAGATGCACTGCAGTAACTCAGTAAGTCATTATCATCATTGGAGTTTCCTCACAGATGAGGATGATTCCCTTCCACTCTCAGGGTGAGTCCACAGGTGGCTGTACAGACCTATGTGGCTTCCATAGGCTCTGTTACACTTGGGGCAGGTGGTAGTCGTGGAAAGGGGTGGGTGGGGTGTTGGTGTGGCAGAAATCTGAAGAAGGGTCTAGGCCCGAAACATCAGCCTTCCTGCTCCTCTGATGCTGCTTGGCCTGCTGTGTTCATCCAGCTCTACACCTTGTCATCTCAGCGCGCTATTGTCGCTGTTTATGCCTGGCTTCCGTTCTTTCCCGCTGGCAAGTCTTGAAGTGCTTGACGCCTTCCTGGATGCTCCTCCATCACCTTGGATGGTCTTGTGCCAGTGATTCCCAGGTGTCTATGGGAATGTCACATTTTGCCAATGAAGCCTTGAAGGTAACACTGAAGCATTTCCTCTGTCCACCTGGGGATCACCTGCCATTTTGAAGTTGGGAGTAGACCACCTGCTTGGACAGTCTCGTGTTGGTCACGTGGACGGTGTGCCCAGGCCATCATAGCCGATCAAGGGTGGTCAGTGCTTTGATGCTGGAGATGTTAGCCTGGTCGAGGATGCTGGTGTTGGTGCATTTTTCTTCCCAGTGGATTCGTAGGATCTTGTGCAGGTAGCATTGGTGGTACTGCTCCAGTGCCTAAAGGTATCTGCTGTAGACAGTCCACTTCTCAGAGCCATATAAGAGGGCAGGAACCATCACAGCTCTGTAAACCATGAGCTTGGTGTCAGATCTGTTGTTGTTGTCCTCGAATACCCTCTTCTTCAGGCGGTCATAGGCTTCTCTAGCACATTGGAGGTGGTGATGGATCTCTTCATCAATAACTACTTTGGCCGACAGGACATGTCCGAGGTATTGGAAGTGGCCGACATTCACCAAAGACTCCCTGTTTGCTTCACAATACTGGGCCAGGTTGGTGGAGGACCTTCTTCTTGCGGATATTCAGTATGAGACCCGTACATTCATATGCTTCTATAAAGTTGCTGACGGTGGTCTGGAGTACTTCTTCTGAGATTGCACATACGCAAGCATCATCCACATTCCGCAGCTTGATGACACTGGTTGATGTGGCTTTGGTTTTGGCTTGAAGGCGCTGGAGGTTGAATAATTTCTCACTGTTCCTGTACGTTAGCTCCATTCCATCATGGAGCTTATTGGCAGTGAGGTGAAGCATTGCAGCGAGGTCGATCGAGAACATATTGGGGCGATGACACAGCCCTGGTTGACACCGGTCCAAATGGGGAATGGGTTGGAGGTGGAGCCACTTGTCATCGCTCTACTCAGACAGTACTTTCCAAACTCACAGCCTCTACCTCCTCAATAGACAAGGGCAGCAGATGCATAGGAACAGCGCTACCTGCAAATTCCTCTCCCAGCCACACAGCATCCAGACTTGGAAATATAATACTGTTCCATCACTGTTGTTAGCTCAAAATCTCGGCCTATGTCAACTGCAGCTGTTCAAAAGAAGGCAGTCCACCAACACCTTCCTAAGACCAATTAGGATGGACAACAAATTCTCGCCCTGTCTATGATGCTCACATCCCATGAAAAAATGTTTTTAAAAAATAATGTTGTAGACAGAGTCCCCTTGCTGAAATGAATTACCAAGTAGGGCAGACACCAGCTGAGGATTCTAAAGATGATGGTAACCAAAGACAAGGAAGCATATTATTTTGAAATAACGTCCCTGCGGCATTGGAAGGAACAGGAGTCATGATCCCAGCACCTCGTCCCCATGAGTATATCCCACAGTTCCCTCTGTGGCCACTGCCAGTGAAGATGCTGCCCCTACATTTTTCTCTTCCCTTGTGCTGAACATATTCATGAAACGCAAAGATCAAAATCTACCCCAATGAAGGAAAGTGGTATCTTTCCTGGTACACGTAGCCTAGGATCACAACAAATGCAATAACTACAAAGATATTGAGACGGGGGTGAGTCTTGAATGTGCAACTTTACAGCAACAATCAGAAGTCACTATCAGAGCCATTGAACCATTATAATTATATTTATTAAGTGGATTGTGGAATGAATGTTGAAGCAGATCACTGTAGAATCAGCAGAGAGATTTGTGGCCGACGAATATACAAACAACAGTGACTTTGTAACATGGCTAATTGGTGTTACAAGCACAAATCAAAGGCTTATGAACTAATTGCTGAAACCATTTGGTATAAGTAATGATATCAGTGTACATTGGAATTGTCCTCTAATCACAGGTCAACTCAGTTGTCAAATATATCTGTAGGCAGACAAGGCAATTCCTATGTGATGAGACGGCAACAATTTAATGGTTGGTTATTTAACAACACTCATTATAATTAAATAGTAACATTTTCAAATTGACTTGAACGTGATGTACATTAAAAGCCTGCTCTACAACCTCCAAGCAAGAGCTTCTGAACAGCAAAATGACAAGTCTGAGTGTAACAGCATATATAACCTAATAAGGTGTATCATTTGCTTTGATATTTATGTTCTCTTCATGGATTATGTAGGACTTGATGAGTTTTTCCAGGGCTTGGAGATGCTGGATTCTAAGTACCTACTAACTAAATTTAAAATTGGTACTAAATGCTACATACATTAATACAGAGGGCCTGGTTTTTTGCAGACAGAAGTAACAAGGCACACACTCCAACTGTTTCAAATCACCAGACTGGGTGATAGACATTCACTGGTTCATTTCTCAGGTCAATGCCTTGAATAATCAACCTATCTGGTTTATAATTTAACAAAGCCTGGAAGTTAACAGTCAATCAGCATTAATGGAGGTGTATTCTCCATAAGAGTGCCTCTCTCAATTACAGTACACCTTCCAACCAATCAGAACTTGCTTCTCATGTTGCATATATGTTTTATTTCTCTTGAATTTATATTTTTGCAAAATGTCTTGATGAGTGCTGGATGAAAAGTTTTGACCAAAAATATCAACCTTCATTAATACTCCAGTTTTGCAATACTAAACTGCTATTCAAAATTGGTTTGTTGGGATGGAATTATTACTTAAATCAACAAAGTCATAGTGGTGAGTAGGTGTTGGTCTGCCAGCAGAACAGGGGTGCAGACTCCCTTGTTAGAGGATCCCCAACCCTAAACACCTTGAGAATGGTTGGAAAAATTATGGTCCAGGTAGGCGTATTTCCCCAAACAATAATGCTTTTGGCCACACCTGCTAGAGCTGTGGATGTAATCTTGACCCTCAGAAAATTTGGCATCGAGATTTGAAAAAAAAAACTGTACAGGTTCCTATTTCTCTACAATAGAGCCTCTGGAACAACATGCTCCTGGATCAGAAGGAGAGGAACTCAATTTTGTTCCAGACCCCTCATCCTGGCACACAGTCTTTAGCTAGACTGTGCAGTACCTCCCACATTGCTTTACTTCTGCAAATTTAGAGACTGTCAGTTTAAAATGTTTTAATTCTAACATAATATGAAAAGAATCACTACTAAATTGAAGTCCCATTCAAAAACATCACAAGGTGGCTGTTATAGAAACTAAAAATTACAAATACCTGGGTTTACACAATCAGATTACTTAGATAAATCCCAGGCATTAACACAACGCTCAAAATAATACTTTGAAGAACTGGAATAGCTGAAGAAAATTGAATAAAACTTGGGCATATTTACTGCACACAGAGAAAGCATGACAGCAGAACCGGAGCACAAATAGATTGAAAATTGTATCTTATAGGTGTTATCTCATCAGGTGAGCTTGCACCGCATACTATGAATGGAAATGCCAAAAGTCACAGCCAACAGCTAGGGTTCAACATAAAGAACAGAACAGAGACAGAAAGAGCTGAGACCAAGAAGTGATACAGAGGTCAGAGACTGACAGGCAGTGTAAGAAGACAGACAGGCACAGAGAAAAATTAGTTGAGAATAGGTGCAAATAAATTTCAGAGATCAGCAAAGGCAACAAGAACAAAATAAAGAGGGGGACATATTTTTACAATTAACATGTCAAAAAATTAACCACAAGACTAAACGAGTTACGTTGAAGTACACTAATATTTATTGCTGCAAATGGAGGGTGATCTTGCAGTTATGAGAAAATTAAACCAGACAGAGAAATGGGAAAACTGCATAGGGGAAGCAGGCAAGCACTGTCTACTAAAACCAGATACAGTTCTGTGACTTTCAACATAATTGACAACAATTTAATGGAAACTAAAATTACAGATTGAAGAACTAAAATAAAGTGTTTAATAAGTAATTGGAATTATAATAGGTAAGACCTAAGTGAAACAGTTAGTAAAAATGAAAATGAACAGAAGTTAATAAATATTAAATGGTTACTTATTAGAGATTTTTTTTAATCATGTAGAAAGCCAAAAACATATCATCCTGCATCAAACATTTGCACGCCTGGGGACTCTGCAAAGCAGATTGGTTGAGAAGTGGGTACATTTATGCAGGAGCAAAATATTTTAATGAGAAAAAAAACAGTGGAGGTATTCTGAAAGATTGAGATAAAATGAGCCATTGGTTTTTTTTTAAATCCAAAGATTTACTTGACCCTGCAGAGGATTATTCCGCAGTAAGGGGTGATATGAGCAGTGAGATTGAACAAATTAATTTAGAAAGCGCCTGAAACTCCTTTGGTCAGAGCAGGTGGTGACCACAAAGGGACATCATCCATGAACAACTGTTTCGAACTACTCAGTGTTACTGCCCAAAACCATTACTATCTCTCTTTTTCCAACAATTATTGCATTCCCGTCCAACAACTGTTTCAGGCAATGGATTTTACATTTTATCTACTCTTCCTGTAAAGTCATTTTAAATTTATTGGTGATATTAATTTGCATTTTTGTTATTACTCCATAATTATTTACTGTACATGATAAAAGTGGATTTAATTGAAGCATAATCTATAAGAATAAATAAATAAGGAAAAGTCAGTAGAAGATGTCCTCTTTATTCAATTAGAGTATTATAGTTCAGTTCTGGGGACACCATTATAGAAAGTACTTTAAAGCCAAGCAGCATGTGCAGCATGGATTTAGTAGGATGGTGCTTGCAACAGAGAGCTCTACTTACGAGCAAAGTCATCAAACTACTTCTGATGAAGCAGGGAAGGCCTAGAGGAGATTTAACTGAGGTTTATAAAATTATGAAAGGCTTTTATGAAGTGAAAAGAGTAGTGAGAAACAAGGATCATCAATTCAAAATTATTATCAAGAAGGTAAAGAATGAGGTTAAGGTTAGTATTGTCAGAGCATGAAATGCTTTGCCACCAGAAGTGGTATTGCTCCCTCAGTTTCTATCTACTTGTCTTCTGTCCGCATTATAAACAGCCAAGAAACAAGGAATAACCATGCATTTCCAGCTTGATGGCAAAAAAATCTGTCGTCCTCTGTCCTTGCCTTCTACCCTCCAGTCTTGTGGGTATGCTTTCTACCTACCCATAATGGATACTTTCCTCTTAATTCCACATGACATTATCTTTGCTGTAATTCTTTCATGTGGTGCTTTATCAAACAACTTTTGAAAATCTATATAAATCACATCCATTGCATTCCTTTATCTACGTTCTCTGCTACTTCCTATAAGATTGATCAAATAAAAACATTCATTGAAAAAGCTTCATTAACCTGGGTTTTGGTATAGTTGGGCAGGGTGCATTTGACAATGTATTTGGCTTTGAAAGTACACCAAGATCACTCACATTAAAAGGCAAAAAGAATCATCAATGAAATTCGATCTTCAGCACTTTCCAAATTCAAAATGTATTTTTGCATAAACTGCATCGCGGGCTAGCAATAAGTATTAAAAATATTTTGTGTAGCACATCTACATTTCTGCAAGTCATATTTTGAACAATTTTGCAAAACTTTATTGCCCAAAAGTGTTAACAGATCCAATGAAAATAACATATGCTTTTCATTTGTTTTTTCTGTTCAGGCAGACAGGTATCTCAAGGATTAAATGCAACACACCCATTGGTATCTTGCAAACTTAGCGTGATAACTTGATTGTCACTCAAATGTGCTGTCTCAAATTTGTTCCAATTCAGGCTGGACCACTACTTGGAGAAAGACTGCAGAAATCAAACATTTTTGCCTCAAATGGAAACAAAACTGCCCAGTTTTTAATGCCTTCACCCGTCAGCTGATTGCAGAAGCAGTTCTGTCATTGCTAGAACAGTATGCATCCCAGATTATCTAGAGATTACAGCAGGAGAATGTGTAGTAGGGAGTAGAGCATTAAACCTGTAGGAATATTGAAGGAGTGATCAGGGGGACAATTTACCTTGAGCAAAATAAATGAGCCTTCTTACAGATATCACATATCCAAATGGTTTACATAACTTCAATTTTAAAGCTCACCATTAGCCTTCAAAATTTAGATCTGTATTAACATTCGCATCGAGTACATAACAGTAAATATAATTCTTGAGTTTTCCTTTGCTTTAAAATAAATGAATTAAAGTTTAAGTGTGAACAGCAGACACAATTGTACACTGTTGAAATGAAATTTCATATTCAGGAAATATGGATTAAGTGAACTCTTTGCCCTTCAATTGATTTCAACGAGCAGAATCTGGTAGAATAAGTAATACTTCATTCCCATATCACATAATGCTTTAATTCAACAAACACTAAATTTCTCTACATCTTGTGTGTTTCAAGAATTTGTTTCAATAGATACTTAGAAAATAATACTTCCTACAATCCAAATGCTAAAATTTATTAATGGAAATTCACATTATATAGCACAATCTGGCACAAATTTAGTCTTTTAACAGGGGAGTGGAGATACAGCAGACAAAGATGTGCATGACATATCAGAAAAGCAGATTACTGCTTTCATGTTCCAAAAGAAAGAATGATTCAAATTTATATTATTATTTACATGATGTCAAAACACGCTTCACAACTAATAAAATGTAATCACTATAGTAATGTAGGAAATGCAGCATCTAATTTGCACACAACAATATGAGAACAACTGGATAATATATTTTTTGTTGTTGATTAAAAGATAAATGTTGGCAAGAGCACTAGCATGAATTCTCCTGATTTTGTTTAAAATGGTATCAAACATGAGATTTTCCTTGCATCCATTATGGAGACCACGCTTCAACTTAACATTTCGTCCAACTGTGCAGCACTCTCTCAGCAATGCACTGACGTGTCAACATTTATTTTATGCTCAAATCACTGCAGTTGACTTAGAGGTGAGAGTGATGCCAAAAGAATCAAGACTTCTGCCTAAAATTAGACTTAAAACACAGAAAGTGGTTTAGGTAGACCTTTTCATTCACCTCAGAATATCTGTTCTTGAGCAGCAAAATAATGCATCTGACTCTTTATACTGTCTGGGTACTAATAATTATTGGTTTGACCGATGCTCAGGGATGACTATCTAAGACTTTTGGATGAAGGTTTAGAAGCAGATAAAATTTCTTCTCAGTTGAGATACATCAGTGCACAGGATTTGCTCATGCTGTTATTTTCATGCTGGAAAGAGTCACATGTCTAATGATCCTGGGACAAATGTGGATTAATTAAGGAAAACAGGCATGATTTGTTTATCATGGTTATGAAACTTCCTTGTGTTTTTTGATGAGGTAGCGACGAGGCTGATGAATATAATCTGGCTGATGTGGTGTACATGGACTTCTAAATGGTGTTTAGGAAAGTGCCACATAATAGGCTTGTCAGCAAAGTTGAAGCCCATGGATTAAAAGGGATAGTAGCAATATAAATAAAAAGTTAGTTGAATGAAAGGCAGCAGAGAGTAGAAGTGAATAGTTGTTTTTTTTGGATTGGAGGAAGCTTTACAGCTGAGATTCCTTGGGGTCAATGTTAGGACTCTTGATTTTACTGCTAAGTATTAATGACTGCAACTTTAGTGTATAGCGCAAGATATCCAAATTTGAAGATGACAGAAAATTTGGAAGAATTATAAACTGTGACGACAGTAGGAGGATAGTCTTCAATAGGACTTAGATGGTGTGGTGGGATGGATAGGTAAGAGGCCAATGAAATTTAATGCAGTTTTAAATGATTAATGCTGGCAAGAAAAATGAGCAGAATTAATGTAAAGTAATAATATAATTCTAATGGGTACAGGAGCAGAGGGACCTATGGATATATATGCAAACATCAGTATGATGGCAGGGCTGCGAGAGAAAGTAATATAGGGTATCCTGGGTTTACCAAAAATACAGTACAAAAGCAAGATTGTTATGATGAAATGTATAAAATCCTGGTTTAGTCTCAACTGGAGTGCAATCTAATTATAAGTACCACGTTTATTCCATCATGGTACTGAAAACCCTGCAGCATAGAATCACTGAGTCGTTATGGAGCTGAAAGAGACTATTCAGTCCATCATGTTTGCACTGGTCCTTTAAGCATTTTAACTTAATGCCAAAAGTTTCCTTTGCCCTATAATCCTGTGCATTATTTTTATTGATATAATCTTCCAATACCCTCTTGAATGCTTCAATTAAATCTGCCTTCACCACACTTCCAAGCAAAGCATTCCATCCCAAAGCTGTGTGAGAAAATTTCTTTTTCTCACATTACATTTGGTCTTTTTTGCAAAATGCTTTCACACTCTTCCACCCAGTTCTTGACTCATTTTACAAGTGGAGTATGGAGAGATTTTTTACAAGGTGAGATTGAGTAGCTGGGCTTGCACTCATTAGGATTTAGAAGAATGAGAAGCCCCCTTATTGAAACATATTAGATTCTTAGGGAGCTTGACAGTGTACATGCGGACAGGTTGTTTCCCTTCGTGGGAAGGTCTAGCCCGTAGCTTCAGAGAAAAGAGTTGCGCATTTAAGACAAATGATGAGGATTTTTTTCTCTCTCTCTCTGCAGGCAGCCATCTCTCCACTTTTCCTGGCTTGGCAAGTCACCAGGAATAGATATCCAAGACTCAGGGTGTGGAGCTGACCAAGCACATTCCATCTCCACGTTAAGCAATTAATGCATTGTGGGTACACCTTCAAACTCTCTCACATACAGTTCATTACATATTATAGATAAGGCTCAAGGACCCCTTATAGGTGAACCTCAGGAAATGAGGTATATTGTAGAATCATAGAATTTTACAGTATAGAAGGAGTCCATTTAGCCCATCATGTGTGTACTGGCTCTCAAAAGAGCTACCCGACTAATCCCATTCTTCAGCATTATCCCCGTAGCCTACTAAATTAATCAATTCCGAATATGCATTCAGCTCTCTTTTGAAATCTCCAATAGAATCTGCCTCCACCACTCTACTAATCAGTGCATCTCAAATCCTAACAACTATGGGAAAGAAATTTCTCCTCATCTCACTCCTAGCAGTCTTCCTGACAACTTTGAAATTGTGACCCCTAATTACTGACATATCAACTAGTAGAAACAAAATAATCTTCTTTACCCTGTCAAAATTGTTCATAATATTGAACACCTCAAAAAGGTCACCTCTTAATCTTCTCTGCTCCAAAGTGAATATGCCCAAATTCTCTAATCTTTCCTTGTATCTAAAATTCCTCATTCCAATAAATCTAACTATCAAAGACCTGGATAAAAATGTAGGAGGGAATACCTTGGGAGCCATCCCAATTAGTGGTGTTGTTTCCTTTGAACAGAAAGGAACACAGGCAGTTAAGTGCAAAAGTCAAGATAAAACGACGAGGCAATCCAAATAAAATCGGAGAACTCCTCCCTGCCTTCGGAGAGAAGATTTGTTGGAGATTTTCAAAATCGTGCAGGGTCTGGGCAGAGTAGATCGGGAAAAACTGTCCCCATTGGCAGAAGGGTCCAGGACAAAAATCTACTGATTTAAGGTGATTGGCAAATCAAGCAATAGTGTGTTGAGGATTTTTAAAAAAAAAATTTAATGCAATGTGCAGTTTGGATCTTGAATGTTCTCCCTGAGACTGTGATGGAGGGGGATTCAACTGAGGCCTCTAAGAGAAAGTTTGTTAATTCGGCAATAAAATTGGCAGAGTGCTTTCATGAACATGACAGGCTGAATGGTGTGCTTCTGTGCTGTCACCATTCTATCATGGTATGGCATTTTTTGGATTATGGTTCAGGGTATTATTTATGATGTGCTTGTCCCAATAAAGATTCTAATCAAAAACTATACTAGGATGTCATCAAAGGCCTCTGTTTGCATTCCTTCAGCTGTGATTGAATAGTTTTCAAATCAAACTCTTTACTACTCATTACGTCTTATTTCAGCTAACTCAAATCTCTGAGACTATACATTTTTCAGGAACAAATAACTCAACTCTTGTTATGTAACTGATCTGAGTTTTAAGGAATAGGACTGAAGGAGGAAAGTGACATTATTATTTTCACTGTCTTCATTTTTGGTCAAAGGGTCCTGAATTTGACAAATTCAGAGCAATCAATGAAATTTCACAAGAACCAATAAGGGCACACATGCAAAGATATGTTAGCAATGCAAATCCAAAGCTGTTCTGACAGATTTCTGTGGAAATCAGGTGCAAACATGTCCCCGGAGGAGAAAAGGAGAAGACGCTAAACTAAAGCTATCTAAATCACACAGCATGAAGTCTTTGGGGTATTAATATATGATAAAAAGTATAATAAGCAGAGCAGTTCAATACCCTTAGAATACGCAACCAAACAGCAAAACCTAAGGCAAAGAATTCACGCTAGAATATCAGGAGTTCCACTGAAACCCATTCGACTCTGTGATGTCCTCTGTCCTGTGGTATGGTACCTATGTTGTTGATGTCTCACACATTGAGAAAATATAAATCTCCTCAACAAACAACATTTTTCCAACCTTCAGTTTTCAGTCAGAAGGCTGCACATCATTTCCAGGGACTCTCTACTATTTACAATATTTTCATGGGTGTCTTCAAGCAGTATGATCATCAGTGAAAAGAGAAATTATAAAGCTACACATTCAATCTTGCTGCCATCACATACCAACAGATGCCAGTCCTAGGAGACAGTGTAAGGAAATTGGCAGACTTACTCAAAGTGGCAGAAATGGTGTAAATTATATTACAATTACATTTGCAGGGCAATTTTCACTATGACTGAAGAGCAATACCATCTAGAAGCTTAATAATTGTATGAAGTTCATTATCCATTTATTATATCAGCTGCTTTAGGACAACAACAACAACAACAAAAAAATTGGAAATTTTTCACCCCATCTGATTTGTATGAGAAAATGTTTAAAACTGGTTTGAGATGCAGGAAAACCAGATTTGCAAGGAAATACCTCCAGAGGTTCTCAAGTAATATTTGTATTCTATTTTTGATATGATTTAGGAAGTAATTGATTTTCAGAATGAACAACAGATAACAGATGCAAACTCAATGTACATTACACCCCCAAAATAACAAAAGTTGCAATGCTTGTAAAGCCAGACTCATAATATTCAGCTGAGAAGTACAATAAATTCTTATGTCAATTGGAAAATTTAAAATAAATGCAACATGTTTAAATGTATATATGCTTTGTTGTGATAAATTGCAGACAATTGTGAGAAAATACTCCTTACATTTGTTTCTTACTTTTGTCCACTTTCCATGATATTGTTACAATCCTGCTTTTGGATGCTTTATGAATATTGAGCATTGCAGTTGTCTGCAGTATGTGACTGAAGTAGGCACAGGAGTTATTTTCTTTGCAGAGCTAAATAATTGTACTTGCTTCTCTGATGCACTGTGAAAGAATTAGTAAGTGGAACAGTCACCCCTTTAAATATAGTATTTCGTCCCATTTGTGGGATTCTCAAAGCGATGGCCTGTCATCCCTGGTGAAAAATGGTAAGTAACCTATGTTAAACAAAGGCATACTAAAACACCTACTCTATTTGTAACACCCTCTAAATAACATTTTTTAAAGACTGAAATTTTTATTTTCAAAAGCATTTACTTCAGTATGAGTGGTATAGTATTTTGGAGATCTTACAAGCTGTACCTGCTAAAATCTCAGCTAGCAACATCTCCACAGTGGAGATGATAAAGTGGAAGCAAAGTCAGCTCCAAATATTCTTGCACTTCTTAACAAAATGCTCAGTCATAAAAATGCACTGAGGGTCAAAGTGAATTCACCTGTCTGCATTGTTATCAAGCCTTTTGCTTCCTCGTAGAGATATGAATGCATTGGAGAGTGCAGAAGTGATTAACAAGAATGGATCCAAAAATGAGAAACTTCTGTTATGAGGATAAATTGAAGAAGTTAGATCTTTTCACCTTGAAGAGAAAAAGGCTGAGAGGAAATCTTACAGAGATTTTCAAAGTCTTGAGCAGGCCAGATAGATTTGACAGGAAGGAGTGGTTCTCACTCATAAATGGAACAGGAAAAAGAGGCCTTAGATTTAAATTCACGTACAAAAGAAATAAGGGTGATCTGTGATAAACGTTCCGCGCAGTGAGTAGTTAGGTGTGGAATGCACTGCTTGGAAATTTGGTGAGGGCAGTTTCAACTGAGACACTCAAGATAATATTAGCAATTGTTTAGAAATAGTGTGCAAGGGAATGGGGTAAATTAAATTATCATAGGTAATGATGCTTGTTTGATGAATCAGTCAAGGCATAATGGGGCAAATGGCTTCCTTCTGCACAGAAACAATTCTGTGATTGCTGGTATATTCAAAATCACTCCAAAATCAGAGGAAAAGCTTTTGGCATTGATTAATATTGGTATGTGATCTTGTACTTTCAAAATAATAAATATAAAGTGACAGGGAAAGGGAAAGAAGGAGAACAAGAAGAGACCTGAGGGAGAAAGAAAATTTCATTACCACTGGCAGGCAAGAAGTGATGTTGATCTGTGTTTTCATTGTCAACTCCAGCAGTTTCCAAAGACGGCACTCGTAACAGTCCTCTTTCATAATCTTTGTATTATTCAACAACATCCTTCCACTCTTGCTCAAGTTTAAATTGTGACATTCCCACAATCCCATGGTTATAAATTATATCATGATGCAGTAATAAATATTTTTTTTTTAAAATTAAGTCAGGAAAACAAAATCGGTACTCTGCCAACAAAGTTCGAACCACACACAATCCTTCCAAATTCTGCTCCCTGTGTCAATTATTGATGCGTTTGTTGGCTTGGAAAGTATTATCCAACAGAAATGTTCTGATTGGTATTAGTTTCAAAATTGCAAATTTTGAACAGACAAATGGGACTATCAATTTCTCAAATGCCAACTGAATGGCTCTACTCAGCTTCACTATAGTACATGTACTTCCTGGTATAGCTCCAAATTTGAACATTCCATCACCCCTCTAAGAACTCTTACTATAGTATGCTGTAGCATTCATGACCAAGTAGTGACAGGAGGTTGGAATAAATCTTGCACCAGTATTTATGCAGCTCTGATTTTGATTTGCGAATGTAAAGGTGCAGATACTGCCTGTATAAAAATACTTCAACACAGCAACTGCAAATCATCAAATATTGCAGCTAAGGGCTACTTGAAACTACACTATAATTATAGTCACTGAGAAATCTCATTTTAGTCATCATCTTCTTAATATTCCTTTATTTAGAGAAAGCAATAGAGAAGAGATTTACCAGGATATCACTGGGTATGGAAGGTCTGAGTTATAAAGAAAGGCTGGATAGGCTGGAGCGTAAGAGGTTGAGAGGCAAGCTTATAGAAGTTTATAAAATCATGAGGGGTGTAGAGGGGTGTAGGTGTCTTTTCCCTAGAATAGGTGATTTCAACACTGGAGGGCACATTTCTAGGGTGAGAGGAGACAGATTTAAAAAGGGTAAAGTTCATGTGTGGAATAAACTTCCTGAGGAAGTGGTGGAGCAGGCACAATTACAACTTTTAAAAGACACTTAGATAGGTATATGAATAGGAGCGGTTTGAAGGGATATGGGCCAGGAGCATGCAGGTGGGGCTAGTTTAGTTTGGGATTATGTTTGGCAATGGACTGGTTGGACCGAAAGGTCTGTTTCCAGGCTGTATGACTGAATGACTGTATGACTCTATGACTGTATTTCTAAGTGAGGATGACATTGTTGGATGATACTTGACAACTAATGCCAGCACCAGCATTGAATCACCAGTCAAAGGCAGGGAGAATCTTGTCTGCTCTCTTTGGTAATATGTTTTATATACAGTATAAGAGACACACTGATTGATTTTCGTTTGTGGCGTACCAATTCAATGACATCAATGAAAATGAACATTGGGAGAAATGCACAACAGGGAGCCAAATCAATAGTATCCAGTTTACACCATTACACAGCAGCAAAATGACCTGTGACTGTGTGAATTTATTCATATCACACTGGTCTTATGCTTTCATGACACACGAGCATATGGAGATGGTGGGCAGGAAAAGACCAACCAGTCCAAACATCCAAACCATATCTCATAACAACTGGAGCATCAGGATTAAAACCATTAACTACACCCTCATCAGCAGCTACTCATGACTATGTTATCTCCTGAGAAAGGCACCGAAACCCGAAGAGAAACAATAACTCAGGGCCAATAAGGGAAACAAATACTCTGTACATTCCTCTCTGACCTCTTTCATTCAATCAAATCTGCTCTAAAAGTAAACACGACCTAAATAACATTTACAGTATGTTCTGATTCTGGGTAATTTTGATCTGTGGTCTTCACCACAGATAGCCCAAATATATTGCACGTAATAGGCCTTATTGCTACCACAAAATTAGAGGGCATAGGTTTAAGATGAGAGGGGAAAGATTTAGAAGGGACCTGAGGGGCAACTTTTACGTACAGAGGGTGGTGGATATATGGAACGAACTGCCAGAGGAAGTGGTAGAGGAAAGTAGAATTACAACATTTAAAAGATATTTGGACATAAATGGAAAGATTTAGAGGGATATGGGCCAAACGCAGGCAGATGGGATTTGTTCAATTTTGAGAACCTGGTTGGTATGGACAAGTTGGACCAAAGGGCCTGTTTCTGTGCTGTATGACTCTGACTCAGAGACAAAGACTTACATTTTGCAAAGTTAAATTTCATTCACACCTATGGCTCAAAGAATGTTGTGGAAATCCACAATGCTATTTATCCCCACAAATTTCTTTGCTATTGACCATAAAATCCCATTCAAACTGGTCATTACATTCAAAATCAAGGAGGCAAAAAAACTTTCTGTTAATATCAAGTACAAAAGGATAATTATGAAACTGATCTCTCTGTTCTCAACTTGCAGATCACAGAATAAAAGATATTTTTGAAATGTTCTTAGGTCAAATAAAAATAAATATCTACATTATATTCAATTCATTTGGCACCAGACAGTGCATTATTTTTCAGTCAAATCTGATGGATATGTAAAGGAGTCCCCTTTTTAATTGAGGGACACAGTTTCTGGGATGTGACTACAGGCCATCTGTTCCTCATTATTTCTTTAAATCCAACAGGAAAAGGTATCAGTTTGGCCTCAAATGTGGAATTCTATAAATGCTGTGCATAACTTGTAGTAAATAATGTTCAGTAAAATAATTCTTAAAGGTGTTACTGAATGTCATTTTAAAAACATATTAGAGTATTCACTGAACTGAATCTGTACTTGGTTCATGGAATACTACACAGATGAGACATTTTATTAATTACATGAACAATAAAATAGCAGTGCAAATGAAAATATAAGTTAATGTCATCCAGGAGGCATTTCAATCACACCCAAATGCTCTACAGTCCCCATTTAATCCTGCCTGAGAGAGTTAGGCTGAAGTGTCAGGAAAGTTTTTTTTAACGTTAGGGATTCTATATCACAAACAGACATTATAAGGGAATAAAATATCATTAATGACAGTCTTTGTATGTCACATTATGGAGCTGTGTGCTGATCGAGCGCTTAGACAATGTGCTGTAAAATTTGTCCCTAATACACTCAAGAGTGAATTCCAAACATCAGCTGTAACAAACTACTGTGCATGTGGAAAGTTGCTCGAAAGTTGCAAACCATGCCTTTTCTTCCCAAGTTGCTAAACATCTGCCAAATGGCAGAAAGCAATCCAGTGTAAACCACATAATTGGAAAAGTACATCTCTGGCATATGTGACTGAGCTGAGTGCACAACCTGCTCATAGGACGCAAAAGGATAATAAGATAATGTGAACTTTCTACTGCACAGTGTAGTGGTTTTCTAAAACGATTTCCCTATAATGTGATTTTCTATGGTGATTTTCTATAATTTGATTTTTTATAGTGTGAGGTCACACTAGAACGCAACTATCGCATTATAGGAGAAATACCTGTATTGATGCGGTAGTCTGTGCTATATCCCCATGTTATGGAATAGTTCCAGGTTTTTCACTCGCATATGAACAATATCAATAGAGACAGTAACTGTTCGTTTATCGATGGGAGTTTCATACAGAGTTTGCTCTAGGAGTTTTAGCCATTTGTGTCCTAGGACATTAAATAAGGATATATCTTCATTCCCTCCCTCCCATTCCTAAGCTTATTCAATGACATGATCTTGAACTAATCTTGTGTACAAAATTACTAAATATAGCTCCAAGACATCACTCAAAATAAAAGATAGGTTAAAACATTGAGTGGATACACAGGTCACCATCCACTATTACACTCCTCATTTCATGGTAATGTACACATTTTACTTAGAAATTCTGCATTAGCATCACATTTAAAAAAACTATAGTATGGTATATTTCAGAGTGTGGAGTGTTGTTTCTGCTGTTTGTCCACATAGAAGTAAGGGACCCCTAGGGATGACTAAAGATGGTTCTCCAAGACTGAGAAATTTGAGCCTGGACAAGAGTTCAGTCTTCTGGTCCTTTATTGTAAAGTAGAAAACTTTGCATACGGTTATGGTGCAGAAATAGTTAACATGCACCATCTGCATACTTTGCGCTGTCAGTCACTAATTGCATGCTACTTCACAGTTATGCTACAGTGTCAGAACAAGGATTTGACAGAACTGATACAGTGTCTGCTCCAGCAGGTGCCTAACATCCTATGCACCATCTTATAACTGTTTTAAATGAATACTACAAGTCTGATGCTTATTCATGACTACAGTACAATTTTAGATTAAGTAAAACTTAGTTATGTTTGTCTATCAGCTAAAGAGAAACTACGTTAATATTCAATACTGATTAATTTAAAAACACAGAAAAATAAGGATTCACATCAGCTGCTATAAATATAGTACAGAACATTAGTACATTCCCCGCTTTCTTCAGGGAATGGCTTTTTGCCAACCTTACCCAGTTCGGTCTATGCATGACTTCAGCCGCACTTTAAATGGTTGACTCTTAATGGTCTTGGAGCAACAAAGAGTAGGCAATAAATGCGACTTTGTCATCACAGCTTACATACAGAGACTGAAAAATAAGAGGGTGTTTTGAGGTTAAGTGAATGGATTAAAATCCTGAGAGAAATATTTATTTTCTAAAATCTATCTATTGTGATTTCAAGCCATCTTGGTACCTATAAAAGTTGCATTAAAGCTTGCGGGACATCATATTTGAGAATGTGTATGTGCACTTATGCATGAGGTATCTCAGAGTGGGTGGAGAGTCATTTAATGTAGCAAAAGCCTGAAATGACTCAACAATGGCAGCAACTCACACAGAGCACCATCAGCAAACAAAATGGGGGATGGTCAGCAGCATTTACAAAACTATTTTGAACACAAATTATAAAAAAAAATCATAATAAAGATCGATAGCAGCTTTGTTCCTTGAGCAGAATGTAGTTTAACACTATTCTTCCATTTATAGTTTGATTTCCAGCTCTGGCTCTAACTATAAAATGTAGAATAGTGACGATCTGCACTGGGCTAAAGGAGAGGCACCACCATCAATCTTCATTATGGGAACATCTTTATGCTTTACGCTAGCGAGCTCTTTACAAACACTGCTGGCTTCCCTCTTCACAACGTGTTTTGCTGCCAGGATTGTTTAATTCTTCCTTCGCTTGAGTGACAGTGTCACATCTCTCTGCACTTACAGCCAGCAACAGGAACACAGAAAGACACAACAACATGGAAGCTGAGTAAGAGCATTATTACTTTGCTGTTGTTAACTCCTTAATTCAATAGTCAAATAGTGAAGAAAGGAGACAGCACTATTATTGCTGCCATCTGAACTATATGAAATGAACTGTATAAGGCAATGATTGGGTGTTAAGTCTGGGTAACAGATATGGGGGCTAATTTTGATTGGTGTGATGTAGAAAGGAATAAAAAGTTTTGCTGATGGATTAAAATAGAGGCATAAATAACAGCACAGAGCAGTGGGGTTCACTGGAAATAAATTTGGGAACAATGTATACTGGCTATCTATTCACTATCTCCCATTTAACACTATCATACTACATCAATATTACCTGAATTTTCTCCAACTGTTGGATAACACTGATGAGATATCTTGCTCCTGCAAGGCTAAACTATGGATCGGATCACGTAAGTTGCCACTATAGCTAGTACTATGCCAGTTAAAATATTATAGGAGTTTACAGTCTTGCAAACATTGCTTTTTAAGTTCTCTCACTGAAAATTAACCATCAACTTTCAATCCAGGTCTCAAACTGATTATCAAGGTTGATATTTGATGCAGGATAGAATGGAACGTTGCATTGTCCTAGTTGTTGTATTTCGATAAGAATTAAACCATGGTCCCTCCTATTCTCTTAAGTAGACACCTGACTGAAGATGAGCAGAAAAGGTAAGAGATCAACATACATCCTTCAAAGAACATTGCCAGAATCAGAATAATTGGACATTTACCTTATCGTTGTTTATTATTGTCTAGTTATTAAGTTTCAGGTTTGTGTTTGTACAGAGAGAATACCAGTAATTGGAACAGAAAATCTAAAGGTTTTAGAAGAATTAAAGAAACATGCTACAACTGAAAATTTTGAAATTTTTTATAAAGGCTCAAATAGCATTTCAAATGCTAAGGAGCAGTTGCTAAGATTGAAAGGAAAAGGATTACGAGGTGCCAGGATAAAGTTAGGAGAAAGAAAATCCAGGTGCGCAAGCAATCAAAGATCTGTTTGGTTACTTTGAGATGCGGTTCTTGCTGCATGAGAAAATGTAAGTTAACACCTGTTCTATTCCACAACATTGTTCCCATGAATCAGACTATGAAAGAAAGCTGGCTAAAATCGGAACAGATGGTAAGAACTTCTACAAGTATTCAAAAAGAAAAAGAAAAGTGAATGTTGGTGCTCTACTGAGAGAGTCTAGGGAATGAATAAGGGAAAATAAGGAAATAGCACAATTGATGAACTGATATTTTATTCATATCTTCATTGTAAGGGGGTTGGAAATTTTCTAAACATTCGAGAAAATCAAGTGGCAAAAGCAAGGGATGAACCTAAAACAATTACCATCACGAGACAGAAGTTACTGGAAGAACTATGATATCTAACGACAGACAGTCCTCTAGAACCACATGGCTTTTATCCTAATGTCCTAAAAGAAGTGGCGACAATGATAGTAGGTACATTGGTTATAATTTTCCAAAATTCCTTAGATTCCAGAATCTCCAAGTGGATGGAAAAATAATAAATTTCAAAAAAGGGGAAGATAGAAAGCATAAGACATTAGACCAGTTAGCTTAACACCTGTTACAGGGAAACTGTTAGAATCTATTATTAAGGAATTTCTAGCAAGATCGTTTGAAAATCATAATGGGATCAGGCAGAGTCAATTGGTTTTGTAAAAAGGGACTTGTGCAAAACTAATTTATTAGAGTTCTTTGAGGATGTAACAAACAAGGTGGATAAAGGGGAACATCAGACGTGGTGTATGTAGATTTCAAAAAGGCATTTGATAAGATACCACAACAAAGGTCACTAGACTTAAAAAGGCACTCACGGTATAGAGGAATAACATGTTAGCATGGACAAATGAAATGTTAGATAACAGGAAGTAGACAGTAGGGACAGATTAGTCTTTTTGGGGCTGATACAGTCATTCCCATGGAAATACACCTGACAGGCAATGTCCTAGAACCATCATTACCATTCCTGGTATGCCTTGTCATACCATTTGGAAAGATCCAATAAAGGTATTGGCATAGAAGTGCATTATAAGAGAGTTGAACTTGGAGTAATTGAAATTGACTCTAGACTCAAGTCTTATTGCATCAGGTCAAAATGAGAAAGGAAATCTCCTGATTGCCACCTAGAATGCCCTGACTTACCCCCAGAAAAATGATTAATCAGCACTCCTCCATGTAGAACACCAACTGGAAGAAGCACTGAGAATGCCAAGGACATATGGTATACCCAGGTTTGGGAACTTTCATGTTTGTCACCAAGTGACTTAGTGGTTAGGAGCTAGAGTGGCTTAGTCCGAATAGCACTGACTGGTCTGGCCGAGTTCAAAAGGACATAACTGACAAACTGTGTTTATATCAAGTGGTAAGTGAAAAAACAAGAGCAAGAAGCCTGCTTGACCTTGTTCTCACCAACCTACCTGCTGCAGATGTATCTGTCCACAGCAGTACTGGTAAGGATGACATTTGCATAGTCCTTGTGGAGATGAAAGAGCCGAAATCCAAAGGGTAAGTGGAAGTGATTGCCCTTGTCATGAAGGCAGCATTTGACAGTGTGGCATCACAAAGCTCTAGCAAAACTGGAATCAATAACAAACAAGGGGAAAACTCTCTGCTGATTGGAATCAAACCTGGCAAAAATGAAGATGGCTGTACTTGTTGGAGGCTAATCATCTTAGCTGCAGGACAAGAGTTCCTCAGTATGGTGTCCTACACCCAACCATACTCAACTGCTTCACCAATAACCTTTCCCCCAACATGAGATCAGAATGATTTTTTTACTAATGATTGCACAATTTTTAGCACCAATCACAATAAATAGGTCCTGTGTTACCCAGTGAGAACTGGGTAATATTCAGGCTTAGGCCGATAAGCGGCAGTTATGGTCATTAAAAACAAGAGAAAATGTAACCATCTCTCCTTGATATTAATTGCATTACCTTGAATGAATCTACCACTGTCATCATCCTAGGGGTTCCTATTTACCAGAAATTGAACTGGACCACTGGATTGAAACTACAAGGACAGGTCAAAAGTGAGCAATCTGCAGTGAGTAATGTCCTCCTATTTCCTCAATGCCTGTCCACCATTTAAAGACATCTACAAGAATATTCTTCACTTGCCTGAATCGGTGCAGCTCCAGCAACAAAAAGTCAACACTATTTAGGACAAAAGAGCTGATTGATTGGCACTCCATTCACCATCTTCAACAATCACTCCCTCTACCACCAATGCACAGTGATAGCATTGGGTACTATCTACAAAATACATGGCACTGTCATCCAGGCTTCTTTGATAGCACTTTTCAAACCTACAATCTCTACCACCCAAAAGGACAAGGGCAGCTGATATATGACAACACCACCACTTCAAACTTCACTCCAAGTCATACTACATCCTGAGTTGGAACTATATCACAGTTCCTCATCGTCGTTGGATCAAACTCTTGAAAACCTCTCATAAGACATCGTGGCGTACCTACACCCCAAGGTCTGCAGTGAGTCAAGAAGGCAGCTCTCCTCCACATTCTCAGAGTCAACTTGGAGTGAGCAATAAATGCTTCCTAAGGCAGCAATGCACACATCTTATGAGGAAATAAAAAAGAGGCCTGTGCAGGCACAGGTCTGGGTTATTTTAAAGAGGCAATTGAGGCTTAATTCTGTAAAATTTATTGGGGTCAGTGCAAGTGGTTGAACCTTACCACTGACTAAGGAATTCACAGCCCTTGGGCTGAATTTTACCAGAAATTGGCTAGGTGCCATTTTTGTCAAGCTTCATAAAGGGTTTCTCTCTGCAAAGACAAATGAGTTTTCTCATGTTATTGTCCCAAATTCATCTAGGTAACAATTCCCCTTCATTCAATACCAGCTCGATTCTCCCCGTCGCCATAGGCAAAAGTGTTTGCCACAGCTGGGGTTTCCCAGTATTCCTGACACTGATGTTATCTATGAACCCCAGCAGTCAATTATCGACTCTTTGGAATTGCTGTTTGCCATTCATGTAGTAGAGCAGTATCTACAACCCAACACTTCCTATGACACAAAGGCAACACGGGTGACACCTTCTTGCACATACGACTGCATTTTCCTCCACCTGATGGTCTAGTGGTATTATCGCTAGACTGTTATTCGAGAGAACTCCATAATGTTCTGGGGACCCGGGTTCGAATCCCACCATGGTAGATGGTGGAATTTGAATTGAATATAAATCTGGAATTATTCTGGAATCTGGAGTCCAATGAAGACCATGAATCTATTGTCGATTGTTAGAAAAAAACAATCTGGTTCACTAACGTCCTTTAGGGATGGAACCTGCCATCCTTACCTGGTCTAGTCTTTATGTGACTCCAGACTCACAATGTAGTTGACTCCTAACTGCCCTCTGGGCAATTAGGGATGGGTAACAAATGCTGGCCAAGTTAACAATGGTCTCATCCCATGAATGAATGTTTTAAAAAAAAACACTGTTTAAGCACCAGGCCACACAGCTCACTTGTCCTTAACCACATCCCATCTTGCACTTAATCACTGCTACTCTTTAAATGCATCAAAACATTCACTTTTATTCAACAACAGCAAAAGTGAATCAAAATCAAATGAACAGAAGCTGCCTTTGCCTCTCCGAACAGAAACACAGTGTTTGCCTTTCTAGTAACAATTTTACAAGCAATGAGTGATAACTGCACCCCTCATCTACTGGAAACGGTGTCAGTCAAGTCCTTTGGCTTTTAAACCTCATTGCTGCCCATATAGTGCAGGAGAAGATGCACCCCCTGCTCAATATCATCATGTCTCCTTTATAGATCATCAGCTTCTATCACCTCCCCTCTTTACCTGCTCCTATTGCTCGTAGAACAGTATGCTAGGATTATGCAGCAAGCTCTGTCTGGACTGTACAAAAAGGCCAGTGAGGATGGAGGTCTGAAGAAGCAAACAACATGCTGGAATGGCCAGGAACCCACTCAGACGTTCACACAGGGAATTCTTGGTATCTAGTTTCTGTCTGGCGGATGGTAGGATAGGAGGCTGCATACTAATCAGGCAACATTAAGTAATAATGAGGTTAACAAATAGTGATAATCCCTGTTAATAGGCCTCTTGCTGCTCACTATCTTGTCTTGATATCCAAAGCTTAGTTGGAAAGTGGGATCTTCAGGTCTCAGTACCAAAAAGGATCTTGAATAACATCCCGTGCAATTTAACCAATTTTTGTGCCACAGTCCATATTGTCTAGGGGATGGGAAGAATTCTGCACAATAAAAATTCAGACTGTTCACATTAAAGTTGAGGTGTAAAGGTCGCCACAGGCATCTTAAGCCTTTGTCAAGTAATGTTAATAACCTTTCAAACCCATGACCACTGCCACCCAGAAGGACGAGAGTGGCAGATACATGAGAACAATCACCATCCTGACTTGGAAATATATTATCACATTGGCAGCATTCACTTTGCAGGAATGAATAAAGAAGGATTCAGTAAGATAACTCTTGGAATATTAATGAATTGTATGTTGTTAAAATGATACTAATAGCCTAGTCATCATTTGTACACGGTATGGTCTGTTGGGAGGCAAGAAAAACAAGTGCCCCAGTTTCTATGTCAAAAATAATCCGATTTGATCTCTAATATGTAGGTGACTTACATTTTGTATTTAAACACTTTCAGTAAAAGTGAATTTATGAATTATTGAAGGAAATAAAGTTTCAAACTTCTGGATAGAAGTCAACATTCTACTTCATCAATAAAAATACATCTTATGTTGAACACCATGATCTTAACAAATGTTTCTGCTTTATAAATGCTTTGGAGGCAGGGTAGAACAGTGGTTTTGTCACTCGACTGGAAATTTAGACGTTTAAATTCAAACCCTACTGATAATTTTAAATCCAGTTTAAGAAGTTATTATCAGTATCAGCCATGTCACTGTCCGCTTTATCACAAATATCTGCATGGTTCACTGATGTCCCTAAGGGAAGGAAAACTCCAATCTTTTCTGTGACGATACTGTGGTCTTAAGAGGTGTATTTTGTCTTTTTTTTGAAGAAAGGTTGAAACAGAGGTACTGAGTTATCTGCTTAAAGCCAATAAAGAACTTGTGAGGTCTTGGGGATTTTTTTTAATGTTAGAACAATACAAGCAGCCTGAAAGCTCCCAAAGAACCAGGATTTTAGTTTTAGCTTTTTGCAGTTGCTGGTGTCTTGAAGCTGGATGTGGAAGCTTTTATTCCTCTCTCTGTTACCGCTAAAAGCTGGTGTTCTTTTCCTGCTGCAAGAATTGCATGTGAGACAATCTATTTTACTGAATTTACCTTAGCCAATGGTGTGTTTATGGGATGTTAATATATTGGAAGTCAATTAGTAATAGTTAATATAAACATATTATTTTGTTAAGCATTTCTATAGTTAAAGTTAAGCCAATTCTTTTTCTTTATTTTGTCTGTATTTAAACTGCAGTGTAAAAATAAAGTGTATTTTGCTTAAAGTCGAGTAGCTTGACTAATCGATTCACATCTGGAATACAATGCCTTACACTTACCTTAAAAATCAGAAAGTTTTAGGACCTAGTCTACCTTCTTTATATATTTTGAGAGGGTTTGGTCTGGTTCATAACATTACAGAGTTTGGATGATGTAACTCCAGACCCTAAGGAATTCAACTACCCTCTGAAATGACCAGGCAAGCCACTTAGTTGTATCAAAAATTATGTAAGGTAATTACAGCTAGACAATAAATGCTGACCTTGCCAGCAATGCCCAGATCCTGTGGAAGAATTCTATTACAGAGAGTTGTGAACACAGCTGAGTCCATCACGAAAACCATTGGAAATTCCTTCCATTGACTCCGTCTACACTTCCTGCTGCCTCAGGAATGCAGCCAACATAATCAAAGAGCCCTCCCGCCCTGGTTATACTCTCTTCCACCCTCTTTTATCAGGCAGAAAATACAAAAGGTT
This sequence comes from Rhincodon typus, assembly GCF_021869965.1. Classification (NCBI taxonomy): domain Eukaryota; kingdom Metazoa; phylum Chordata; class Chondrichthyes; order Orectolobiformes; family Rhincodontidae; genus Rhincodon; species Rhincodon typus. The sequence continues at coordinate 45,010,341 of NC_063336.1, forward strand.
GAAAACACACACCAGCAGATTTAAGAACAGCTTCTTCCAAGCTTATCGACCTTACAAATGGATCTCTCACATATTAGAGCTGATCTTTCTTTGCACGTTCTCTGTGGCTGTAACACTATATTCTGCATTCTGTCCTATACCCTGATGTACCTACATAAGGTATGGTTTGTCTGTTTCGCATGCAAACCAGTACTTTCCACTGCACCCTGGCATATATGACAACTATCAATCAATTCAAACCAAACCAAACCAAAGGAAAGTAAATAATTCTGGGTGGTAAATGATTGGAGCTAATATTTTTAGCCGATGTATCATTAATTAGATGAAGCACTGAGGGTGCAGATTGGACATTGAAATCCTCCATCCAAGAGTGATTTGGCAGTGGTGCTACTGATCGAGCTGGTTTGGTGCTGAAGGGCATTGCTTCTGGACTGGGTCAACAGCAGCTGGAGAGGGAACCAACAAGAAGGCAAAACATACTTGACCTCATCCTCACCAATTTGCTGACTGCAAATGCATCTGTCCGTGACAGTATCAGTAAGTGTGATCACTGCACAGTCCTTGGAAACGAAGCCTAGCCTCCACATTGAGAATACCCTTCATTGTGTTGTGTGGAACCATCACCGTGCTAAATGAACAAACTTCGAACCAATCTAGCAACTCAACACTGGACACCCATGAGGCACTGTGGGCCAACAGCAGCAGTAGAATCATGTTCCAACACAATCTGCATCCACAACGCCTGAGACATCCCCCTTCAATCATTACCATCAAGCCAGAGGATCAACTTGGTTAAATGGAGAGCGCAGGAGTGCATGCCAGGAGCAGCATCAGGAATACCTAAAAATGAGGCATCAATGCAGTGAAACTACCAAACAGGACTACTTGTATTCCAAACAGCATTAGAAGCAAGTGATAGACAGACCTAACGATCCCATGACCAAGGGATCAAATCAAAAAGCTCTGCTGTCCTGCCACATGAAGAAGGAGCAAACAACTCACTGAAGGAGGAGCTTCACAAATATCCCTATCTTCACTGATGAGAGAGCCCAACACATCAGTGCAAAAGATAAGGCTAAACCATTCATAACAATCTTCAGTCAGAAGTGCTGGGATGATCAACCTTCAGTGGTCCCCAGCATCACAGATGCCAGCATTCAGCCAACTGGATTCGCTCCACATGATATCAAGAAACAGTTGGAAGTACTGGATACTGCAAAGGGTATGGGCTTTAACAACATTCCAGCAATAACACTGAAGACTTGTGCTCAAGAAACTCCTCCACACCTCACCAAGCTGCTCCAGGAGAGTTACAATACTGACATCTATCCAAAAATCTGGAAATTTGTCCAGTTATGTCCTGTACACAAAAAGCAGGACAGATCCAACCCAGCCAATTAATACCCCACCAGTCTACTCTCAAACATCAATAAAGTGATGGAAGGTGACATCAACAGTGCAATCACCTGCTCAGCAATACCTTGTTCAGTGACACAAAGTTTGGGTTCAGCCAAGGCCACTCGACTCCTGACCTCATTACAGCTTTGGTTCAAACATGAACAAAAGAGCTGAATTCCAGATTGAGTTTACATCAGAGTGGAATTTGACCAAATATGGCCTCAAAGAGGCGAAGCAAAACTGGAGTCAATGGAAATGAGGCGGAAATCTCTCCATCGGCACATAGGTAGATGGTTGTGGTTGTTGGAGGTCAGTCATCTCAGCTCCAGGACAGCTCTGCAGGAGTTCCTCAGGTGAGTGTCCAAGGCCCAACCATCTTCAGCTGCTTCATCAATGACCTCCCCTCCATCATAAGGCCAGAAGTGGGGATGTTTGCTGATGATTGCACAATGTTCAGTACCATTCATGTCTCCTCAGATATTGAAGCAATCCCTGTTCAAATGCAACAAGATCTGGACAATATCCAGGCTTGGGTTGACAAGTGGCAATACCATTCACGCCACACAAATGCCAGGCATTTGATATTCAATCATGTTATTATCACTGAGCCTCCCACAATCAACATCCTGGAGGCTTACCATTGACCAGAAACTGTACTGGACTTGTCATATAAATATTGTGGCTACAAGAGCAGGTCAAATGCACAGAATATTGTAGTGAGTAACTCACTAACTGATTCCTCAATGTTAGTCCATCACCTACAAGACAAAAGTCAGAAGTGTGATGGAATACCTCTCCCTTGCCTGGATGACTGTGGCTCCAAAACCACCAAAGAAGTTTGACACCATCCAAGACAAAGCAGCCATTTGATTGGCACCGCATCACAAAGATCCACACCCTCCACCAGTGATATTCAGTAACAGCAGTGTGTACTATCTACAAGATGCACTGCAGAAATTCACCACAGATCCTTAGCCAACACCTTCCAAACCCACAACTCCTTCTATCTGGAAAGATAAGGCCAAGGATGTGGGAACACCACCATCTGCAAGTTTCCCTCCAAAACACTCCACATCCTGTCTTGAAAATATCTCGCTGTTCCTTCACTGTCGCTGGGTCAAAATTCTGGAATTTCCTCCCTAAGGGCGTTATGAGTATAGCACATGGACTACAGTGGTTCAAGAAGGAAGCTCATATCCACCTTTTCAAGGGCAACTAGGGACGGGCAATAAATGCAGGCTCAGCCAGTGACACCCACATCCCATGAGGGTATTGAAAATAATCCATGTATTAATACATTATTTCCGCTAACAGCTAGCAATTGGATAAGGTGCAGCGGAGATTTACCAGTAAGGTGCCAGGAATCTGTGCATTGATAATGTGAAGAAGCTCAGGTTGTTCTGCTTGGTGTAGAAAAATTTAAGGGGAGATTTAATAAAGGTGACAAAAATTGTGCATGGTTTTGATACAGTAGACAAAGAGAAACTATTCCAGTAGCAAAAGGCCAGTAACCGAAGGCCGTAGATTTAAAATAACTGGGGCAACATGAGGCAATAATTTTTTTAAGCAGCAAGCTGCTGTCTTCTGGAATACACTGGCAGAAAGGGTGGTGGACATAGATTCATGATTGATATGCAAAAAGGAACTGCTTAAATACTTGATAGTAGGGAAAAGCAGGGAGTGGAATTAATTGGATCGCAATATTAGCACAGACATGATGGGACAAATGGTCTCCTTCTGCGCTGCATCATTCTAAATTCTATACATACTAGATTTTTAGATATATTCTGTTGCAAATCCCCTTCCAAATTATATTTGCAAGATAATGAAATTGCAGAAATGTTAGGCATTGTTCCTCAGCTGACAAAATCTGAATAAAGGCTGTATATTTTTATGCCTCACTGTTGCGCTGCCTGTAATGCAGTCATTAACTGTTTGAAGCTGGGATTCCTAATAAGCTATGCAGTCAGCCAGTAGGGGAGGAGGAGCATCGAGGCACATTCATATAGACCACAGAAATCCACAGCTACATTAAATGAAGTGGCATAAATGCTACTAATTATGTTTTTAATTATCTCAAGTAAAGAAACCTAATGATAGCACAGGTAGAAAATTCTGCAAACTAACAAAACATTTATTCTCAAAAGTTGTAGTATTAAAACATTAAATGCAAAATGATTCCCATGTTGTTAAAATTCATTCCAATGATTCCCTATGATTACAAGCTGTTCCTTCTTCCCTTCTCCAAATCAAAGTAAACCATTTCTCTTTCACTGCCATCTGTGACAGTGTCATTTAAACCAATAACCTTCCCTTGCCCCCAGCAAAACTCCCACCCTAGTCCATTACCAAGAGTTGGTCTTATCCCCTGCTGTCTGACATTGCAATAAAGATGACAGACTAATTAAATGACTTGTAATTTCAATGATACAAAGGGGAGTGCTGCATGATGGTGCTTTCTTTGTGATGTTGGGTTTGTTCGGCCTATCTATCCAACAAGGCTAACATATTGTGTTCGGGTGCAGGCAGAGGTGGTGGGGAGGGGGAGTTTTATGACAGCAATTGAATGGTGCAGAAGAGAAGAAGGTAGCTAGTAGTCTTCAATGACTCTGGCAATATCAAATCTGGCTCCGTTGAGCCATTTTTTGCTTCTGTGTCCAGATTCATTGTCACTCACAGCTAATTGTTTCATTAATGTTTACCATGGGAGATCCACCAGGGAACTGTATATGCAGAGATAAGCTTCTCTGCAATGATACGCACCATCTCGCTGATCTTTAAACATTTTGCTTTTTATTATATCATGCTCCCTATTGCTCTGTGTTTGCGATCTCTTTCCCCACCATCCCAACAAAAGAAAAACAACTTAATCAATACACTGACAATGGTATCTCAGCAGACGTAATCAAATTGCTTGAAAATGTTAGCAACACAGGAAAGTCATGTGTGAACAGAGTAATTGAGGCAGTTGGTTCCCTCTACCACCTGCTGTTGGCGGCTTGGGTTAATTAGAAATTTACACCAACCAAAATCCAAATGAGGTCCTATTCCTGCTGCTAAGGATGGAAAACACATTTTAACCCTTTGCAAGGTTTACTGCTTACTCTTTTGCACCACTTGAAAAATAATGTCTTTGATAACCTAGAGCATTTGTATCCTTTTTGCAGCTGTTCTTTGCAAGTCAGCAGTGTAATACACCAAATTTAATTGAAGATATACAGGGTATTGTAAAGACAACTGAGTGTTCAGTGGTTAAAATGTTTGTGATAGTCACTGGCACTTTCAAATGTCCTTGAGTGACTGACTCTTTGACTACTGAATTCATTTGTTACAGTGTAATATGCAGCAACTGAACAATCAAAATAAGCTTTGAATAAAATGATGTACCGATTTGTTAAAAAATCAATTTCAAGTTAAGACTTGGACATACAAAATTATTAATTGCTGGTTGTTAGTAATGCTGTAATAAAAGACATGTCTTGATATGTGACACAACAAAAAGGCCCAAAACCAAACTAAAATAAACCCCTCAATTTACAGACTATTCTATAAGAGAGTATCTTGCATAAGTAAGAAATGCCTTGGATTTTTTGGAACTAAAGGGCAAGTCAAACTCCAGCATTTGTTTGTTCTCAATATGCTAAGACTGTACAGAATTGAACTGCTCTAGTGACTATGTATGCATGTAAAGATTTTTTTTATGAATAAAGTATATTTTTTAAATTAAAGAAAGCTTGATAATGTCAGACTGCAGTACTACATATTTGTTCCTGGCTGCCACGATTTGGTTACTATTTAAATCTATTAACAAGATTGTTTATTTTTGTAAAACTCTTCACGCTGTGCATTACCAGAGTGTCAGTATGATTTTTGTAAGTCTATGATCTTCTTCTGAATTTTCCAAATTGGTAAACTTTATATTATCACTGGCTTATCAGCAAGGGTGAGCTGGATCACTCTCTAGACTTCTCTGTGGCATTTTCAGGAGCAAATGAATGATTAAGAGTGTACAAATTCATCACATTTTCTAAATAAATGCAAAACCTACCATTTTGAACACACAGAGATTTGAGAGGAAAACTGAGAACGCTGCTAAGTTCATTTTGATACTTGGTTCACAAATTTACTTCTATTTTATGCATAGTGAACAATTCACGAAACACAAGTTTAATTATCATTTTCATTCAACATTAAATGGAAAGGGAAAGCAAAGGTTTCAAAGTCAGGAGCTCCTCTGGACCTAAACCTCATTTGCAATTATTCTTCAAAATTATTGCAACTATTCCTCACATCAGGAAAGGCTGAACAACTGTAAGACAAAATGAATATAAAAAGTGTCAAATATACAAATAATAGACTTTAATGCACCAAATCTGCAACCAATGATCCCTGTAATATTTCACAAGCAGTTCCTTTTTAATGCACTGTATAACAATGTAATATAACATTTTTTGCACAAGTATTTAACTCTATGGCTGTGTGGGACTGACTAGGCCACTGTCCAGCTACACACACAAACTTCATAGAGGGAACATTGTTCACAATAGATTTTCAAAACTGGGTATTTCTCCTCTGTATAGCCCCAAGATGGCCCAATATTGGATTTCCATCCCTGGAATCAGCCCTCCACATTTTGCTTTGTCCCCAAATAAGATATTGGCCATTGGAGGGGGAGGCAGTGATATAATGGTAATGTCACTGGACTTACTATCTAGAATGCCAGGTTAATGTTCTGGTGACATAGGTTAAAATCCCATCATTGCAGATGATGAAATTTGAATTCAATACTGAAATAAAAATCTAATAAAAGGCTAGGTGATGGTGATCATGTAAACACCATTGATTGTCATAAAATCTATCTAATATCCTTTGGGGAAGGAAAATTGCCATCCTTACCTTCGCTGACCTACATGCGAGTCCAGACACATAGCAATGTGGTTGACTCTTAACTGCCCTCGTGCAATTCAGGGTGGGCAATAGATGTTAGTCAGTGATACACATATCCTGTGAACAATTTAAAAAAAGACCAAAGATCACCTGACTACAGTCAAATATTGGCAGCTGCTGAAGAAGGCAAGTTTAGGTAAACCAGTCAATTTCCTTTCCTCTCCATTGTATTCTGCTGACCCCTGGTAACAAACAAAGACGAGTGGACATAGGGTGGTAGGGATTGGGTAGGCAAACCACGAACAGTTCAGATTGGTAATGGCCAACTCTATCACTTTTCTTCCTCAACAACTAAGGCAAATGTAACTGAATCTCAAGTGAATTATTGTGTCAAAATCTTTCAAAGCCCCTTTACTTTATTTGGTCTGTGTGTTCCCTGGAAGCTTTATTTTTCTTTCTGCCGATAATAGATTTCCTTAACTCTCACTTAATTCAAATCTTTTGGTATTAATTTCTCTTGGTTAAATTGATGAGAGGTCAGTCTGGGCTGGCAGAGAGGAACATTCGAAAGCAGAGGAAGGTCAACTGCTTGCAATGCTTTTCAGGAACCAGGAGGATTACTGCTCCTTCTGATTCTAAAAAATGCTTAAAAAACGCGTTCAAATTTGTGGGTCATTTCTGTCAATCCCTCCAGCAGCTGCTTACGTTGTCCAAATCCCAGAAATGCCACTTATAGCTTGCTACAGAAACCATTTTTGGGTGCTCTGATGTGAAACAAGCACAGGCTTATGGTTATTTCATGAAATTTTCTGCCTGCTGAAATAAAGGGCCCGATCAATTTACCGGTGGCCTGAACTCCTCTGCAGAGCAGGCTCAGATCTATGGCCTGCTAAATTGGTTACTTGCATGCCATTTTTAGGTGCACAAAAACAAGAACAACAGTGTTAAATGTAAACTCGTTTGCCAAGACGCTTCACAGGAGACCATTTGTGCTTCTGACAATTAAATAGTAGGAACGTATGATTATATCATTTCCTCTTCACCCTGGTGATACCATCCATGCATTGGTGTTACAAGGATATTATTCATTTCCAGTCATGGAGACTAAATTTTACTGGACTACTGCCATCAATGTAAGGAAGCAAAAGCGCACATGTGAAATTACAGCTTTGGTAACTTTGCCCACGTTTGCATGCAGCAGAATATTCCAAATATTAGTTGATACAAATGACATACGAGAAGAGGATGTTATAAATTAAGCAACAGAATGCCTTTTTTCATTAAACAAGAAAGAATGCGTATCTCCCTCGGTGTTTTCCTACAAATTAAATCAAGTCCAAATTCTGCCACTGAGTGTGTAATGTTCTGTTTGTTTTAGACACAGTGAGGGAAGAGGCACAGTGAAACGTGACAAGTGTATCTTTGTTAAGCTTATAATTAAATTAAAATGTTCTACAGATGGTCTATACAAAAGCATAGGCCTCAAGTGACCACTGATTAGTGGGCTAGACCTATAATTTTTACTCATGAAAGTATTGTACCTGTCAGTAGCCATGAAAAAAAACAGATTCTCACATTACAAAGAATGTGCTGTTCCAGAGAACATCTCTATATCCACGACACAGTGCCAAATTCATGCTGAAATGAATCTGCTATTTACAGTGATATGGCACAAACTTGGCAATTGTAAACATAGAGGAATTACACATTCTAGCCTCAAACCAGCATGCAAAAGCTGGCGTAGACCACTTTACATAAATCTTGTAGGAATTCAAGGGAGTAGGTGATGGACCAATCTGGAGCCTGTTCTTCTCATCTCAAGGAGCACAAACTAGACAAAGTTGATGAATTATGTTCTCCAGAAAGGTCATCAGTACACCGTTATATAATTCCTTGATGGCATAAATGTCCAGGCTCTGTCACTTATAACTGAATTTCCAAACTTGTAACTCTTTAGCCTTTGGCCCATATTTGCCATGATATCTTTACAGCCGGCAATCAGTTCAGACACTTCCTCATCTCAATTTTTGATCGATAAATATTTCAGCTATATTTGTTATCTCTGGGTCTGACCCCTATCTTCTCTTAGATTTTAGGGAATGCAGACCCATGATGTATATCTGCCATGTAACTTATTTCACCATCCGTCACTAGGTCTGACAAACCTACACTAAACTCTGCCAAACCTCATATTCCTCTGACAAAACTACATTGTAACCCAAGATCAATGGTGCTCCAAACTAGCAGCATGATGTCATCAAATGGAGCTTATCCAGCACAGGATTTCAGGCATAAAAAAAGAAGTTGCTGAAGAAACTCAGCAGACCCCAGCAGCATCTGTGGAGAGAGAAACAGTGTTAATGTTTCGAAAGCGATACAACTCTTTTTCATATCACCCTTAAAACATTAACTTTGTTTTTCTCTGATCTACAGAGTTTCTCCAGCAGCTTTAATTTTTTAAGATCAGATTTTCAGCATCTGCAGTATATGCTGTTATTACAGCATTTCAGGTGAGCTTGTGTACCATTTACTTGTTTTACATTTTCAACTACAACTTATTTAACTAAATCTCTGGCATGGTTACATAAACCTGAAATCTTTTCCCACCTATGAAATTATTTTTGCTGCCAGACCGGTCCCCTGTCGATTTATTGGAGTAAGATATAATGAGGAATGACAAATGCAGTTGTGCGTCAACTGTGCTGAAGTTTTTACCCTTGGCACACAGCGGAATAAAGTTGAGGGTAAAGCTCCACCTATCCTCCCCTCTATCCATCTTCTATCCGCCTCCCCCTCTCTCCCTATTTATTTCAGAACCCCCTTCCCCTCCCCCATTTCTGATGAAGGGTCTAGGCCCGAAACGTCAGCCTTTCTGCTCCTATGATGCTGCTTAGCCTGCTGTGTTCATCCAGCTCTGCACCTTGTTGTCTTGAAAAGAAGGGAAACATTGTCATCCAAACGAAGCGCAACTATCTTCTTGGGCTAAATTACCATGGAGTTTCCATGAGTTGATGGTAACTCTTTTTGAATCAATTCAATCCTGTCATTGTGTTCTGACAACATGATCAGGTCAAGAATTCTGAGATTTATTTTCCCAATTATGATTAGGGAGTGGTAATGTCCAAGTCATGATCATGTGTGACTTGGAGATCTTGGAAGTGGTAGTGTTCCTATGATATTCCTGTTCTCATTCTCTCTCTTGAGCTAGGAGGAGTTGTCAAAAGAAATTTGACGAGATACTGAAATACATTACATGGTGTTGGAGAAGCAAACACTGAGGTGACTAGATTATCTGTTGTAAAGTTCCTCGAGTGGTCTCACAGGGAATCCATTCCAAGCAAGCAGTGTGAGTATGGCTCAGTAGTAGGAATTTTATCTCTATATCATACACTTGTGATTTTTAATCTCACTCCAAGACTTGGGCATACAGTTTAGTCACTATCAATGGAGTTCAGGATTAATCAAAGGTGCATCTTTCAGACGGAAAACTGAACAAACGCACCCACCCCCCCACCCTACATCTGTTCAGTTTGTCACAATAGTGGTAAAATCTGAACTATCAATTTTTAATTTGCATCAGCTCATTTTAATACCTGAGCCTTTCACAGACTAAAAGACTTTATAAAAAGGGGGGAAAAACACAGATGTAAAATGGCCACAATTGTCACTTGACCAGACTGAGCTAAGTTCATGAAGCTGCAATGTGAGATCAGCTAAGATAGGCAGAGTCAAGATTAAAATTTTATCAAAAGGCTCTGAAGCTCAGTCAGGGAAAACTTTCTCTTATTTTTATATCTTTTTTGGAGCTTCACATCTTGGGATGAAAGTCACTTGCAGATTAGCAGCTTGAAAAAAACAAATGATGCAGATTTGGGAATTCACAAGTGTGCTGCATTTCAAGAAAACAGCTTTGGGCAGAGCTGAGAAACAGATTGAATTCATAACAGCCTAATCTGAATTGCTTGCTCTATGTTTCCTCCTCAAAGTCTCAGGCACCCACACAAGAGATAAAACAAAGCAGGGAACCACCAATCACAAGAACTCAAGGAAATCACAAATTTTACAATTTACAATAACTCAGTAATCTCCACCCCCTTTAAGTTCTCATTATCCAAGCAGTAAGTGTCCCCCTTATTGTTTCTGCTAAACAAATTCCTTCATATTTATTTTTAATGCAATGAGTTTGCCAATTGTGCAAGTTCAGGTGATAAGTCACTTGTTGCAGTATTCACATCGTCTATCCTGGGCTTGCAATTAAGGTGTTGATATCATATGCTGAGCAAAGCCAAAATCATCATGAACTGGCTGAGAATAATATGCCATTCCCTGCAAAATCAAAATGATGTAACAATCTTCAAATCATGGAAAGGAAGTGGCATAATAATAATGTCATGAGACCAGAATCCCAAGCTCCAATCTTCTGGAGACATGGGTTTATATTACAGTATGGCAGATGAAATAAAAATCTTAAATTAAAAGCTAGCCTATTGGTGACCATGTAAAACTGCCGATCATCGTTAAAAACCCATCTGGTTCAATAATGTCAAGCAGGGAAAGGAAATCTGTAATCTTTATGCAGTCCATCCTATATGTGGAAGTTTTAAAAATACTCTGAAATGGTCTGGCAAGCCACTTAACATGAGCAATATGGCTGGGCAATAAATGCTGACCTATCCAGCAGTGCTCACATTCCATCAAGGGATATTAAAAAGAAATAACTAAATAATTTTTAAGGTAAGTGACAAAGAAAATGAAGCTTTAAGTCCATGTATAACTTCCCTCACCTTACAGAACAGAAAATAAATCACCCCTTTGTTAGTGTCAAGAAAATGAATAGAACAAACAAAATTAAAGCTGCGTTGAGAACTGTAAGTCTGGAAATTATTGCATGCAATTTAAAATGAATGAGTGAACAGCTTCGTTAAAACAATAGAGACAAGAATTTAATACAAAAGCACTAAATATTGTTAAAGTATTGTTACAGTAATTTCCAGGCTATGATCTCACTTAATTAGTAAGAAAAGTAAATTGAATTAATTGAACTCAGGTCAACATAATTTTAACAGAATCAGAATTACAAATTCGAACAGGACTACAGAGGCTTGTTCAGTTTGACAACACGTACTGAAGTTCAAGGCAACTTATATTTCTCTGTCTTGCAGCATCCAGTGCCAAGGTTGTTATTCATCATTACAAGATCAGGTAACATTTATGCTAAAAGCAAGATAAATGAGACTGCAGATAACATCCAAGTTGAATAATTGTCCCTCTGTGATCAAAAGTGGAACCATATGAACTGATAGTTCCCTAACTGACATAATTGGCTCCATGCATTCCATGTTTCACCATTGTCAGGTTTTGGCAACTGAAATCAAAGAGAAGTTACTTACAAGTGGGCCACAGCTATAGCAGTAGGATAATATTCAGTGCATACCTTTTGTGTCACATTAGCTACTTCCCTCACAATGGGAGCATGAGTGCCACCTGGCCTCAATGTTTCTTGGCAAGTGAAGGAGAAATCATTCAGCATTCCTATCCGATTGCTGTTTCACAATTGGCATTGGAAAGTGTGCTTGAGTGTACAGATGCTGTTTGTAAACAGGATTCGACAAGGCTAGATTTCCCTCATCCTATGCACAATCACTAGCCATCAGAACTCCTCATTCAATCCTACATATGAAGACTGGTAACTTGCTATTTGTGGAATTGTACCTTTATGGTTCATACCATTACCATTATATCAATTTTCATTGTGAACTAATTTTACTTGATCCTACAAAGAAGATCTCTATTATTGATATCAACTGTCAATGTATGTCTTTTTTTATTAGAGCAAAGAATAATATACTGCATTATTAAATAACACGTACACAGTATATGTTCTCTCATAGATTTTAAAAGAAAAGAAACTGTGTAATGTGGCATCAGTTCTGAGCTGCTTTAGTATGGAATTATTGCTAAAATATGAGGAGGTTTACATTCCAAACTCATGCTATGACACCACTTCACGGCAAGATAAATGGTCATTGAAATAGGCAAACGTTGGTCTAATAGTTTGAAGATTCTGACCATGAATTTTAATCAGTGTTAGTGAAAGATACATGCAGGCAAATGCTATAAAGTCTGCATCACATCTTAGTATGCTCTTTTGCAGAGAAACCTTAAAGGATGCAGTTGGCAACATCAATTACAAATACACAATTCTCATCTTCGTTTAATTAAAGGCTAAATTGTGATGAGGTCGCGCTATATTCTGGCTCCTCAATTCTATCTCCAGACTAAATTGCTTTGGACTATGTTAGGAACTAAACTTGCCAAGATTTCATTAGTGTTGTCCCTTTAAGGCAGGAGGTGCAAAATACTCATGCCTAAAAGATGGCCCCAAAGAATGTTCCAAATGGCACCCACATTGCCCCATACAATTATCCTAATGCAGATTTTACCAGAAACCATTTTGGTGAGGGTTTTAGCAGATATCCATCATTACTCATGTAAAGCAAACAGACCATGATAACAATCAGGAGATAATTTTGATTTGATGCCACACAGTTCAGTTAACCAGCTAGCATCTTCTTTTAATGGCTGAATATCCAGCAGCTGGTAGGATACTCACCAGTATTATTTTGAAAGGTTCCTGTCAGTCTATCCGCCTTTATAGTCACCACATCCTCCTCTAGTTAGCCCTAAAAATGGTTAGCAACTCAAAGGCATAGGGACAATGCTCCTTAGTCTGGCAGCAGTCACAGCACCAGCAGTCTGTGGCAGTCCACTGTCTCATCAACATTTGAGCTATCATGGCATAAGGAAGGGCAACAAGGCTAATCCATTAATAACATGCAAGTCAAACACAAGCACGCACACAATACACGTCAAAGCAAGAAGTGGAGATTCCCAGGGCAATTCCTTGCTTTTCCTGATAAATATTAATAAACTGACTCTTGGTGTGCAGAGACAATTTCCAAGTTTGCAGACGACACTAAACTTGGAAGTATCATAAACTGTGAGGAGGATAATGTGGAACTTCAAAAGGATATTGACAAATGGATGGAGTGGGCAGTAAGATGACAGATGAGGTTTAATGCTGAGAAATGCGAGAAAATGTACTTTGATCAGAAGAACATTGAAAGACAGTATAAAAAAGGATGCGATTCTAAAGAGGATGCTGGAGCAGAGAGACCTGGGTGTATATGTGCATAAAACTCATTGAAGGTGGCAGGACAGGTAGAGAAAGCAGTAAATAAATAAATAAACACTATCAACACCCTTTCTCTCCCAGCACTCATCCCCTTGACCATTGCACAAATGCTGCTCACTCCACACTTCATGTCAGCTCTGTTGAAGATTCATCTAGACTCAAAACATTAGCTTGCTCTCTCCATGGATGCTGCATGGCCCACTGTGATTTCCAGCAATTTTTGATTTCAACAAATAAACAATGTCCTTGGCATTATTAATAGGGGCATAGAGTATAAGAGCAAGGAGGTGGTGTTGAACTTGTAGAAGACACTTGCTAGACACTAGCTGGACTACTGTGTACAGATTGCAGGAAAGACAGTAAGGAAGCTATTTACTAGAATGGTTCCAGGTGTGAGAAACCTTAGCTATGAAGATCAATTTAAGAAGTTGGAATGTTCTCCCTGGAGAGAAGAGGGCAGAGAGGAGATCTGATTAATATTTCCAAAATCATAAGCAGGTTGGACAGAGTCGATAGCTGATTGTAAAAGAAAAAAAGAATGAGACAGCATGGATTTAAAATGATGAGCAAACAAAACAAGAGTGATGTGAGAAAACATTTTTTTCGCACAGCGAGCTGTGGAATACATAGTTTGGAAATGTGGTGGAGGGAGGTTCGATTAAAGTATTCAAGAGGGCAATGGATGGTTTTCTGTATAGAAATATTGCACTGGGTTATGTGAAAAGCTTGAACCTGACGAGGTTATAGAGCCAGTGCAGGCAAATTGGGCCCAATGACCTCCTTTTCCACCATAATAATTCTGTGACGCTATGATTCATGCCACAAGAAATACCACCAAGCAGTCTGCTGAGATTATGCTTCCATTGCCTAATCACGCTGGAGGAACCACACTGTACTTGATAGAATGACTGCTAAGACTCATGGTGGTCTGCTGCCTGCTCTACAACCTTGTCTTCAGGAAGAAACAGATTCAGTTATATTGAAATCTATCAGCTATATAGGGACAAGCTTAGGAGCACGAGGAACAGGAAAAGGAGGTGGGAGCTGCTTTTTGTTTGTGTGTTCCGCCTGTGGAGTGCCTGACTGTGATATCTCTAAACAGATCCCCAATTCTCCATTCACCAACAGATTATCACATTACCTTCTTTACTGTCAGTGACCATCATAGACTCCACTTGGCCACAGTGCAAAAATAAAAACCAACACAAAATAAATACCACAAACCAAATATACAACCAAACCATGCAACATTGTATGTAAGTCATTGACACATCATTGTGCATTCTCTAAATGTCTATTTTTCACGTGCCTTTGCATGTGTTAGTGCTCCTACAGAGTAATATGCCAGCGACTGCAGCTTGGCTGCTGCAAGGTTGCTGACTTACATCAGAAGAAACTACAGGTGGTCTTGTGGAATGGCCTCAAGGACGCCTGCGCCTCAAACATCCAGTTCAGATAGCACCACCCTGACTTGTCTGGCTGCAGCCTGGGCTGGTTCACTAACAGGCAGCTGCAAGGGCATTATAGAGTAGGAAGGACAAACGCTCTCACCTTGAAAGAATATCAGGTTTATGTTGCAAGGGCCCGCCACCGCTTCATCGGGACAATGCCTCAAAAATCAGTTTAAGGGTAAACTGCTGCTGTACTGTGACATGCTACAAACCTCATTGAATGCTGGTGTCTCCAGTGGTAACAAACTGACCTTCCATGGCTTCAGTCTAAGCTTTCACTGCACAGTTAGGACATTGAGAGGGTTCAACTTGTCCTGCTGAAGCTGAGAAATCAATCTTCAGAAACTGCATTACATTTTGGATCCTCAAGTGTTTATTGAGTTGACCATCATTTCCCTGTTAGAAAGGAGGGTCTACAAGCTCTGTGCAATCTTCTGTACAAAGTTGATTCCAGGTTCCATCATGCTCATTTACACTGCATGCAGTCTCTCTGGCAGAGCTGGCACCACACTGATAATTTTATCATGTGCACCCATTAGCCTTCTTTTATTACCTACTGCACTTGAACATTGACATCCCACATGAAGATCTTGCCTCGAAAGGTTCCTCTAATTATGTGTTGATACAGTGGTTTGCAGCTGGTGAGCTTGTCACTGTAATTGTGAAATCAAGGGATGATGTTCCTCTTTCCTTATTGTCTACTTACTTTTTCACCATTTCATGGCCAGGTTGTGGATTTTAAGTATCTGAAAGACCAAGAACAGCAGAATAAGATAATAGTGAGGGGAGGACCAAATAAGAAGAAGTGCAAACTTACACAAACTTAACTTTGGAAATCAAAAGTTATTATCAGATGAGTGGGACATGGATGTGAGAAGTTGGACAATAAGCACTAACTATGGATTTATCCCCACTGTTAACCAGGTCCTCAGCAATGACTCCTTCAATGATAACAAGCACTGCCTCCTCCAGAGGGTAAGGATACACAATCACATTTGTTTCGCTGTAGGTTGGATTCTGCTGTTTCTAGTTATGTGTTACTTTGTTCTGGAAGTATATTGAGTGTGAAGCAAGTTTGGGTGATTTGACTGTTATGGTTAATTTGATGGTGGTGTGTGCAAGATATTGTTTGATGTGAGGTTTGCAGCAGAACTAAATGAATGAAGGTGAGGTGAAGCTATGATTGTGAAGTAAGAGTCAAGATTAGTACAGACTATAAGTGATAAGGGTTGCGGTACATTGAGAATTGTGTGACACTGACAGTTACAGTTAGTAGGATATCACATTTGAGGACATATTCACCAATCTTGCCCACCATGACAAGGTCATTGAACTTTTGCAGCATTGCACCTAAGTTCTCAGCCTTCTTTCCTTGCTACTGACTGTCATGTCTATTTGATCCCACTGTCTGCAATGTTTATCTTATTGGCTTCTTAGCTCCTGATGGATAGATCACATCTCCCCTGAACTTCACCTCTTACACCATGACCTCCAGTATGGTGTCAGAAAAGCTTGGAGCCCACCAGTTGCCATGTTATAAAATATTGAGACCTCCTCCTGTCAAAGTCACTTTTAAAACCATTTTCAGCAGCTGCTCCAGCCATGGTGCACCTCCTTTAAAAGGCACAGGTTGAATTCAGCTTGTACTACCCTCTCACTATTTTGCATCAATTGTCTGCCATTATTTACACTCACAAGAAACACAAAGCTTGCCTATAACCTGAATCAGAATCGACAAAGCCAGTTCTCCATCGTAATTCTTGTCCTGTTTACTGGCCCTGTTCAATGTTTTCAAATTGTCCACATTCACTATTGTTGTACACCCCATGACAAGAGTCTGTAATTACAATATCCATTATAGATATGGTTATAGGAATTTATTGTAAATATAAAAATAAGGGCAGAATATATTCCTTTTAGTAGTAGGATGGGAAGGGGAGTCCACAACTAGAGAGCATCGGTTTAAGGTGAGAGGGAAAGATTTAGAAGGGACCTGAGGGGCAACATTTTCATGCAGAAGGTGGTGCATGTATGGAATGAACTGCCAGAGGAAGTGGTGGAGGCTGGCACAATTACAACATTTAAAAGGCATAGGAAGGGATTGGAGGGATGTGGGCCACATGATGGCAAATGGGGCTAGATTAATTTAGGATATCTGGTTGGCATGGATGCATTGGACCGGAGGGTCTGTTTCCATGCTGTACGTCTCTACGACTCTATGACTAAATTGCCTCTGTCCAGTTTAATTATTCCCCACCTTTTATCTTCACTTCCACTTGAAAATTAGTCACATCTCCCCATGCATATTGCCCCAGGAGAGTAACTAGTGACATGGAATTGTAAAAATACTGAACTTATAAACTGTAGCATCTGTTTGACCAATACTGACCAAAGCTACAATTCACTTAATCTGATTCAATATTTAGCTGAGGAAGATACTAGATTCAGATCGGGAAGCAGAATGAAACTGATGCGCAGTTCCTTACACACAAACTGCGCAGCTCATTAGACTGCTTTAGAATGGCTACAGAAGATATTTTACTAAGAGAGTTTTTTTATATAATGAAGCTGTTTCAACCATTTCAGAAGATTCAAGTTTCTGTTTACTAAAATTATTTTCTATCTTTGAACAACTGAATAAACTGATGTTTAGTTTTCTATCGATTAACTATGTGACTGAAGATAATGGATCTAATTTTACAATTTGTCACACTTAAATGTATGACATTAATTTTAAGAAGGGAATATTTGCCCTATGCACAGAGTGATTTCAAAAGGAGAAGCAGAATTAAAATAGAATTAAAGATTTTTTTACAATGCTTCTCTAAAACAACCCATCTACCAGGAGCCCCACAGACGAGGGGTTTGAGCTCAGCACATTTGTTTTTTTTTTTGTTTTGGTTAATTATTCTTGAGGCTGAGGAATATCAGTGCTGGGAATTGAATATTTTACACATTTGGCTGTCATTGCCAGGCACAGAACGGGCTAGCTACAAAATAAATCACCCTTCATACTAAAACAACAAAGGACGTCAGCCCAACTACTGAACAATAATCCCCCAAGGGCACACTTTTATGTATATCAATGTGCCACAAAACCTGACTTTCACAAATGGGTTAATAAGACAAAAAAAAAACAGAGGAATTGAGAAATGCTATCCCTTTCTATACCTTTGCCTTGTTGCCAGCTTTCCTGCTTCTTAAAATGAAATCCAAGTTCATCATAATGCTCTTTTGCTTCACCTGTAAGGTCAGTAGTGAAAGAAACTCTATTGACATCTGATGGGATACATTTCATCATTCAGCCAATCTTTGAAAACAATTCAAAATGCTTTACAGAAGAGGAGAAAAAAAATATATAAAGGAGTCACTACAGAAGATGGCACGAAAGTTAGGAGATGTGACTGAAAATTTTATTGCAAAGATGAATTCCAGAAGATTTCATAAGTGAAGAGAGAAATAGCTGAACAGAGGCATTGGAAGAGGTCTAAGTAACAGATCTGACATTAATATGGGACAACGGGAGAGAAGCAGTCACAAAAGGCCAAGCTAAAAGGCAAATGTGAAACTTGCTACAATGTTGGCAAAGGATAGAAAAAGAGGTTTGTTATGGTCATTGAGGTTTTAGAGAATTAAGAGACTAATGTTCATACATTCAATATATTGGTAAAAGGAAACTAATTTTGATGTTTGATAACAGGTGAGCAGGACTCAATACGACGTGCTTCTCAAACCTTTAATCTATGAACCACTGGGGCAGGGCAAAAAATCCCATGGAATACTCATCAGTCCTGCTTCAGCTGCTTTCAATTGTCAGGAAGAAAATTATAAACATTTTCATATTATAAATATTAATACTGAAAGAGATCGTGTTTATATGAAACATTCTAGTATGTTATCACAAAATCTTCACAATAACCTTTTTCTGAGAAGCTAGTATTTATCTTACACTGTATTAATCAAACCAAATCAATAATAATAAACGTCTATAATGTTGCTTGTGCTTATGATGACTCATGCCATGCATAAGGGGTGAGTCTGCTTATGTGGCGTCATGCATTTGTACAGTCAAGCGTTCTGCCATTCTACTACATGGCTTTGGTGTGACATTGCATAGCAGAGAACATTGTGGACCAGCCTAGAGGTCCCACACAGACCAGGCTTTGAGATAAAATATCAGCAGCTGAGACTTAAAAAAACCTGAATTTATGGAAAAAAGAAGATGAAATGTAAGCAATAGCATTTGATAAATCACACCTAGAAAAGACAAAAAAAAGTGTTGATTTTCAAGAGGCAATGTTGAGTAAGAGTGGAGGCCAGCAATGACCTCAGGTTGGATATCAATGATCCTGATGATAGATAGGATTTGGGATTTGAAGTTCAACTCTAGATCAAACAAGACAGCAAAGTTTTACGTGGACTTGTCCAATCGGAACAAGTGGCTGACAAGGAGATATCTGTGGAAAAATCATTAAAACACATTGTAAGGTAGATTTTCTTATCTTCACATAGAATATGTTTTGACTTATATATGACTTGATGTCAGGAATGTCCAAAAGAGGCTGTAATGGGGCAAGGGCAGGAGTGAAGAACTGGATACCATCATCATATGAACAGCGTCCTTCAAAATGCTAGCAGCATCTAGGAATATTTCCTTCTTTCCTTGTGTTACCGATAAGTTCCACAGATTCGGTTTAATTGAAAAGCTCCATCAAGTTTATTAACAACTTACAGTTACAGTGAACAATATATACAACCTTCTTCTAGCATACTCTTGCTGGACTGCAATGGCAGATTTCATGTGGTTTACATTGGGTCATTAGCATATTAAACTCTTAAAGCAACGTAACTCTTAAAACAACAGTACAGAAGCTTGTATTATTCAAGATAAAATTACACATCCTAGGAATGAAAATACATGAATATATATATATATAAGTAGTCTCAAAACTATTTACACATAAATAAGAATTGAAAAAAAAATGCATCTAAGAGGTTGTATAATTTATAAGTGGTTGGACATACTTCTAGATCATTTAATGATGTAACCTTCTAAAGATACAGACCTCACACTTGGATATTCCCAACTCATAGCCGTGTTGGTGTTTCGTAAATTGTTAGCATGTTGATCACTGACCTGATGTTACTCCACACCATCACTACCCAAAGCTATTTGTGTGTGTGTCTTATGCACAATTGGACTATTGCAGAGTTTCCTCATTTGGATTAGGTTTCTTCTTGGTGTTGTTCTGTTTGGGGTTGTGACTTCATAGGATCTAGACTCTTTGCACACTTTTGGTACCACTGCAGGTAACGATGTTTGTTGTGTAGGATATATGATTGATTTTTATTTGTCCTATGTACTGATTAGGCAATTCTGGACCAGCTTGTCAATCACGTTGGATCTTCATCCTCCCTTGTTTTACATTTTTGTCTTGTACCTGAGAACTTCAACAGTGATACATTGTAGTCTTGAAATAACTTGCCTTCCAATCTCTGCTGGTGACAGTAGGTATAAGTATAACATTGCATTATGAAAATCTTGTTTTGTTGCCCTGACCTCCATGATAACCATGCAAACCATTCATTTGGCGGCACTAATGAATCTGAAAAAATGTGGTGAGACTGTGTATGTTTATGCTCTGTTTGCCACATATGTTCCTGTAAAATCTGTATACTGTGGCCTACTGTCATATTTGATCTCTTCAGGCATACCAAACAGACTGAATATTGCACGTATGTGCTTGAAATGTCCTTTAACTCAGACAATTGGAAATTTGAAGTAGTGGGTGGCTAGGGGAAATTTGTTGCACATGTGGTGAATAAATCTGTTGCAATTTTGTATCAAGGGACAGACAGAATCTTGTGACACTGTTGAGGAACCTTGTGTTGCTGTGATTGGTGACTCTGGCATGCCTCATACATCCTCACTGTCTTCTCTGTGTCACTGCTGATCCCTGGCCAATGCGCAGTATATCGTGCCAGACATCTTGTTTGTTATATGCCCATATGTCTCTGATGTAGCTGTGACAATATGTTCTGGTGAAGAGCTTTGGGAAAAAAAGAACATTTATTTCCCTTTAAAAAATACATCTCTCAAGATACCTTGTTGACGTTTGTTTGGTTAAAGCATCTGATAGTGGTCTGTATCACGTCAGGCCATCGTTCTACGATAACTTTCCGTAGTGCCTTCAGTCATTGATCATCAGCTATTTCTTCCTGAAATTAGCTGCATTGGTGCTGACCAAGACTTATCAGACCCACTTTAGTCCATTTGTCCCCTGGAAGTCCATGCTGCCTACTTATATGTCTAGTGGAATTCTGCATTTTTATTTGGATTGTGTAATCTGACAGTGAGTCTGTTGAATTTCTGACTCCTATTACAAACCCAGTACAAAGTCATACTCTGTACCATTACGAGAAGTTGTTGTAGTCTGGGTGGTGCATTAATCTAAGTTAGTGTCACATCATTTCCACTGGTTTGTAATCAATTTCCACTGTGAATTTCTTACCTAACAGGAAGCTAAATAGTAGAGTATGAGTTTCATGCTCTGTGTTGGAATAATTGGATTGTGTTTGTAATAGCCTTTTGGAAACAAATGCAACTAGGTTGTCATTTGCATAATTCATGCTCCTAGTCTTATGAGGCATGCCATTAGCGAGTGTAGATTTTGATCAAATTCATATTTGGTTTTGCCCATCACCACAATGTCATCAGCAATACGTATGCATCCAGAAGTATTTTGTGCAGCTCTGTCCATCTGCTCCTGGAAAGGATCCTGACTGACAGATCAAGTGTAAGGTAGTCTCTGAAAGCAATATGTTCCAAATAGTGTTCTGAAAGCAATGATTTCTTGAGATTCCTTTGCCAAGTGAATGGAACAATATTCATGATTTGCTTCCAGCTTGGAAAAGAATGTAGCTCTTGTGATTCAGTGATTCAATTCATCTAATGTTGGATGTCGCCAGTTGCTAGATAAGGAAGTCTTCACCTCTTTGTAAAATCTAAATTTTCTTTGTATTTAACACTTAACTCAAATCTATTGTTACAATTTTAAATTTCCTAGCCTTAGTTTATAATCAGATCAGCCATGACCTTATTCAATGTCAGAGCAGGCTGAAAGAACTAAATGGCCTACTCCTCCTCCTAATTTTTTAAAACATTCATTCACAGGCCAGCATTATGGGCCATCTCGAATTTCCTCGGGGCAGCTAAAGTGTCAACATGATGCTGTAGGGCTGGAATCACATGTATACCAGACAAGGACTGCAGTTCCCTTCCCTAAAGGGCATTAGTGAACCAGATGTGTTTTTCCAACAATTAACAATGGTTTCCTGGTCATCATTAGACTCTTGTTTCAAGATTTTCAAAATTGAATTCAAATTCCACCATCTTCCATGATGGAATTTGAATCTGGGTCTGTAGAACATTACCAGGGTCTCTGGATTAGTAGTTTAATGATAATACCACTAGGACATCACCTCACCACAATTTGTACATTCACATGCATGTTCACATGAATTTTGTGTGTGTTTCTCTTTAGAGAATGCTTTTAAATGCTTGGTCCAAATGTACTTAGCATACTTGCCTTAGAACTGCACTAGCCATTGTATTGATGTACAAGATGGAATATACTCCTACATTCCATGTTGTCCAAATCATTCTTAAGTGTTGCTTGTATCTGAGCATTGCACATTCTGGAAGGGTTGATTTATGGAATTGTATTTTCTTTGAATTGCAATGCAGCATTACCTTTTAAGTTTCCCATGGTATCAAATCTGTGTGTGTTTCATTCTCAAAAACAAAATAGATGAACTTAGATTTAGACTTACCTTCCAAAGGGAACTGAGAGACTGTTGTGTGGTCTGCTTCACGGAGACATGGCTCACCCCTGCCATTCCTGACTGCATCCTACAAGCTGACAGGTTCTCCATACTCTGCATGGACTGCATGGCATCTGCGGTCAAGGTGAAGGGCGGTGGGGTATGCTTCCTGATCAATACCACCTCATGCTTGGATATAGTGATCTTGGCAAGCCATTGCTTCTGAGGCCTAGAATACCTTACAGTAAAAAGCTGTCCCTACTCCCTACCACGAGAGTTCACCTCCGCCATCCTGGCAGCAGTCTACGCACTACCCCACGCGGATGTGAAGAATGCCCTAGACATGATTCACACCGCCACAAACACACTGGAGATAAAATTCCCTGAGGCCCTATTCATTGTGGCCAGTGACTTCAACCAATCCAACCTCAAGCAGGTGATGCCAAAGTACCACCAACACATCTCCTGCCCCACCAGAGGACCGAACATTCTGGACCACTGCCACACAACCACCAAAAGCACCTACCGCTCAATTCCCCAACCATACTTCGGAAAATCAGATCACAGCGCTGTGTTCCTCCTCCCAGCTTATAAGCAGGAGCTGAACAGGAGAATATTTCATGAAAAGAAGTACATTGCTGCTCCGAGGCAGTGGAAGACAGTGTCCACAACTGCTTGGACTCGGTGAACTGGACCGTGTTCAGGGGAAATCCTAGATGAGCGTGCGACCACAGTCATGGACTTCAATTGCAAATGTGTACCAAAGAAGTCAATCCGAGCATTCCCCAACCGTAGACCTGGGGTAACCAGGAAGTCTACTCCTTACTGAAGGCCAGACCTGCAGCATTCATGTTGGATGACCCAGACCAATACAAGAAATCCAGATATGACCTCCGCAAGGCCATCAGGGGTGCCAAGAGGCAGTATCGGACCAAGTTAGAAGCCCAAATCTACCAAACAGACTCTCACCACCTAGGGCAAGGCCAAAACGATATTATGATAAACGATAAACGGGATACAAAATGAAGCGGTGCAAGATAACGGACAAAGACACATCCCTCTCTGATGCGCTCAATGCTTTCTATGCTCGATTTGAGCAGAATGCCAGCGATGCGGTCATTCCTGCCCTGACAGTCCCAGACACACCTGTTCCCTCTGTGACCACTTCAGAAGTCAGATCAGTCTCCCTGGGAGTCAACCCAAGGAAAGTGACGGGCCCGGACGGTGTTCCCGGCCGAGCACTCAGATCCTGTGCAGACCAACTGGTGGAGGTATTCACCGACAACTTCAACCTCTCCCTCTTACAAGCCAAAGTCCCCACCTGCTTCAAGAAGACCACCATCATCCCTGTATCCAAGAAAATACACGCAGTGTGCCCTAATGACTACTGCCCAATAGCTCAAACTTCAATAATCGTGAAGTGCTTCGAGAGGCTGGTCATGGCCCGCAGCACCTCCAGTCTCCAACCTGCCTGCTTCCCCTACAGTTTGCCTTCCAACATAACAGATCCGCACTGGATGCCTTATCCCTAGCCCTGCACTCATCCCTGGAACATCTGGACAACAAAGACACCAATGTCAGGCTCCTTCTTGTTGACTACAGCTCCGCCTTCAACACCATTATCCCTCCAGACTGGTCTCAAAACACCGTGACCTTGGTCTCGGCTCTACCCTCTGCAACTGGATCCTCATCTTTCTGACCCACAGACCGCAATCAGTGAGGATAGGTAACTGCACCTCCTCCACAATAATACTCAACACTGGAGCTCCCCCAAGGATTCGTCCTCAGCCACCTACTGTACTCCCTGTGCACCTACCACTATTTTGCCAAATTCCCAATGAACACCATCTACAGGTTCACTGACACCACCACTGTAATGGGACTGATATCTAATAACGACAAGTCAAAATGTAGAAGGGAGATAGAGGGCTTGGTTACATGGTGCAATGGAAATAATCTGTCTCTCAACATTGGCAAAACTAAAGAAACTGATCATCGACTTCAGAAAGAAAGGAGGAGAACACATCCCCATCTACATCAACGGAACTGAGGTTGAGAGGGTGAAGAGCATCAAGTTCCTTGGAGTGATGATAACCGACAACTTGTCCTGGACTTCCCACGTAGATGCAACAGTCAAGAAGGCACAACAATGCCTCTTCTTCCTCACGCACCTCAGGATATTTGGCTTGTCCATAAGGTCCCTCACCAACTTCTACATACTGTTTGGGTGCATAACGGTTTGGTATGGCAACTGTTCTGCCCAGGACCATAAGAAATTGCAGAAGGTGGTGTGTACAGCACAGCCCATGACGGAAGCCAACCTTCCATCCATGCACTTTATTACATGGCTCGCTGCCGCAGAAAGGCGGCCAACATTATCAAAGACCCATTGCACTCCGGTAATGATCTCCTACAACCTCTTCCATCAGGCAGAAGATATGGAAGCCAGAACACATGTGCGAGCAGGTTCAGGAACACCTTCTTCCTGGCCATTATCAGACTCATGAATGGACTCTCTCGTCTCAAATTACACTGATCTTGCTAACGTTGATATTGCCTAGCACACGCCCAGTGCAATGTAATTTGTAGGCCTCTGTCTACGTCTTTTTGATCTGTACATCCTTTGCTTACTATGATCTACCTGTATTGCTCATAAACAAAACTTTTCACTGTATTTCAATACACATGAAAGTAAATCAACCAATCAATTGTAAATCCTGCATTGACTTAAACTGACTACTATTGGTCTCTTCTGCTCTAATTGTTATGTCAGCGTCATTGTGGATGGTCACAATTCTGCTATCTCTTGTCAACTCGTGTCCAGCTGGTAAAGTTTCCATAGTTGCGTTTATTATCAATGTACTAGGGTAATCTGAAGTAGGCTGTAAACTTTTCAGGACAAAGAGTCTTCGGGCCTTGCATATGTTTATGCAGTATTCAGTATTAGGGTAGCCGTTACCCTGCAGGATGGTTTTGCTGTGTCCTACTTCAGCATTTAATTTGCATGGTGAACAAACGGCTCTGGTCGTATTTATAAAGTTCCTGATAAGGTCAGTCTTACAATGCGTGGACAAGACAGAGCTTGCATATCAATAGCAATGCACTGTCCAATGCTCATTTAACATTTGACATTGTTAGCCTATTTACACAGACATTTGCATTGCAGCAATGTATCACGGCAATCTGCACCTGCCAACTTTGTGTGAATTTGAACTTTATGAACTCAGCAGCTTGCACAATTGAGTTCAGCTTCAACAATACCATGAATGCTTAGGCAGATGATCCCACCATACCCTGCTCTTGCAAATACCTTTTTGGGTTCCATGATAAAGTGTCTTTGATGGAATGACACCGAACCTTCAAGCTCTTTCATATTTCCACAATGTTGATGATACGTTTGCTATATACGAATCTGCAGCTGCAAGTATTTCTTTATTTACGTGTCTTAATGAGCACCACCTTACACTGAAATTCACCTTTCAAAATGAACTGTCAAATGAACTCCCTTTCCTTGACAACCTCATTGAATAATTGGCCAAGGGGTTCTCTGCTATGGCCTAGTGCAAACCCACCTTCACTGGTGAGTACCTGCATTGGGATTTACACAATCACACTCGGTATGACATTAACCTTGTTGGGAACCTCAATAGGACCTGAGCTGTTTGTTCACAATGCAAATTTGACACCGAAACAGGGCACATCAAAACCATCCTGGGGGATAATAGTTATCCTGATCAGGTCATTTCTTACTGAACATAACACAAACTCATGGAAAGTCTGAAGTTTGTCAGTCTTGGTCCTGAAAATGTCCAGTCAACCTCAGATTAGAGGTAAGGTATCTTAAAAGTTTGACCAGCAAATGGAGCTAGCTATTTCACACTTCTTCTATCCAGTAGTAGTAGTTGCCACTAACAGGATGCTGCTGTTAAACTAGAAAGATGTTCTGCCTATCGGACAAATGAGTAACATGGTATATGTGAGTGTGACGCCAAATCTGCAGGCCATATGCCCCAAAGACTGGCTGATCACATAAAACAGCATGTCTCTTGGCTGTCCGCAACAAGCAATGAGCCAAGTTTAGAAACTTACAACATTAGATGTTATTCTGCAATTGGACATTATTTGCTGGATTACATTGAGAATTGTCAGTCAGACTCGCAGCTTGGTGCGCATGCCTGCACTAGAAGTTACATACATTAATACACAGGGCCCTGCTCTTTGCAGACAGAAAGAAGTGTTGTAAACACACAGTATGCCTGTTTCAAATTAAATACATAGGTGAAAGCTATTCGCTGGCTCATTTCTCAGAGAATCATAGCATCCCTGCAGTGTGGAAGCAGGCCATTTGGCCCATCGAGTCCAAACCGACCCTCCAATGAGCATCCCACCCAGACCCACCCCCTACCCTATCCCTGAAACCCTTCATTTACCATATCTAATCCACCTAGCCTGCACATCCCTAGACACTATGGGCAATTTAGCATGGCCAATCCAACTAACCTATACATCTTTGGACTGTGGGAGGAAACCGGAGCAACCATAGGAAACCCACGCAGAAAGAGGGAGAATGTGCAAACTCCACACAGACAGTTGCCTAAGGCTGAAATTGAATCCAGGTCCCTGGCACTGAGAGGCATCAGTGCTAACCACTGAGCCACCATGCTGCCCAAGAAATGCCCTGACCAATCAGATTCAATGTGCTTGGTTTAAAATTTAATGACGACAGTCTTTTAACTGACAATTAACATTTATAGATGCATTCTCCATGGCAACACTATTGCCCAACAGATGCCACTTGCCAAATAATTCGCACTCTCTTCTCAGAGTATAGATGTTGATTTCCCTCTGGAATTTGTGTGCTTGTGAAATATCCTGGTGAATGCAAGAAGAAAAGTCTTGGCAAACTGTCTCTTTTTTCAGCAATACCCAAGTTTTGGCAAAGTTAGCCAAATGTTTCAGTGAAGATCATGGAACACAAGAAAGAATAACACACCATGGTCTCATCAAAGGATAACAATTATAACTTCAGCCAAAACAGGCTTGCTTTAAGCAGGGAGGAGGGTAGAGATAAACTAGATATGATTCCAACATTTAAAGACCTTAGAGAGAAAAGAGAAGTTAGAGATGGAACTACAGGTGGAGGAACATATAGACTGAGGTTTGGCTGATGATGATAGCTTTAAGTGGAAAGACAGCAGAATTAACGTTTCAAGTTCTGCAGTTTTGTAGATTGGTCACTGGACTTGGAAGTGAACTCTGTTTTCTCTCCATGGATGCTGCCAGAGCTGCAAAGTTTCTCCAACAATTTCTGTTTGGTTTTCAGATTTCCAGCATCCACAGTTCTTATTTTATTTTCGCTTTAAATGGAAGTTCGACATTGCCTAAACAAAATGAGCTGTTGATGATGCCAGCTATACATCAGTTAGTACAGATGGTTGATTGATCAGGGGGGTATGTCAGAAGGAAAAACGGGAACAAGACAGAAAAGCTTACAGAGAGGAAAATGGGAGCTTAACGATGATGTGAAGGGAAATCTAGATGCAGTTGAAAGTTATGTGGAAAGTAACAAGATGTAAAAGCGTGAATGATCTCAATCTTAGAGATTAAGAAACCCATGATACCTTCTTAGTTGATATAGTCATGGAGAGCGGGGAGATAAAAGAGAGTTGATACAGTTAATCATGGAGAAAAGGAGTAGATTGTCCTTGAGCTCAAAGATGATCCTGGAATAGCACAAACAGATGAGGAGAGAAATGCACATGAAATGTTTGATCTGGTAGAACTAGACCATTTAAAGAATGACTAGATTGGCTGTGTTGTACCTTCAGATTTTGGCTGTCCATTTTAACGCAGTGGGTAGAAGGGCTATCTCAGAGGGAATTGCAGGAAACGGTGAGCAAATTTCTGGGAATGAGGCAACTGAGGGAAGACAAAGGAATACTTTAGTCAGTCACCAGCAAAAGTAGATTGACAAAGGAATAGTTTCTCATTAAGGGAGTGAAATTAGGATATGCTAGAGGTGCAAAATTGGTTCATAATAAATCAACAGCCACTCAAACTGGGCCAGTCTTCATTTTCCATTAGCCTGGAAAATATTGTCTGGATTTTTTTTGTTTCAAGCTAAGTAAAAGAGACAGTTAGATTGTGAAACAGTCTCAAAAGAAAACTTGGAACTATTGTTCTGTGAACTGCAATAAATAGAAAAAAATAGAGAAATTAAGTCTGAGAAATTTAAAAAGTAAACAAAGCTGGGCAGATAACTGTCAGCCACACTTAATTGGTATATTTTCCATGGCAATGCCTCTCCAAATCAGAGATAACAAGGTGTAGAGCTGGATGAACACAGCGGGCCAAGCAGCATCAGAGGAGCAGGAAAGCTGACGTTTCGGGCCTAGACCCTTCTCCAAATCAGAGTTCACTTGCTAACCAATCACCACTCTCTATACAAAATGTTGTTTACTCTTTGCTTTGGTGTTTCTTTCAGGTTATCCTGATGACCGCAAGATAGACAGCTTCGACAAAATGGGTAGTTTGTTTTATCCACACTCAAGTTCCTTATGAGGAAATGACTATTTGTATACAAAAGATACAACTGCTCTGTTGTATACTATATTAAGACAAACCAAGGTCATTTCCACAATAATGTTTGCAGCCATATTTCATTAATTTACTTCCATGTAATTTTCTTTCTTGGTCGTTCAACCTTTATCCCTATTTGCAATGCATTATTTTCTTTATGTTCAGTGCCTCCAAATATCAACACTCAAATTCATAGGCTTGACAATAGATAACTCAGAATTTGCTGTTGTGTCATATTAAATTCACAACTGCATTTGTATTATGTTTTTAATATAGAAAGATGCCCCAAGGTGCCACATAGTTGTTTGTTTTGCACATGAACTGCTTAACCACAGAGGCTTACAGCACAGAAAAGAAGATTTTTATCTACCATGTCTTGGTTAGTTGACTTCTGAGGAGCAATCCAAAACTAATACTTCTGTCCTAGTCTCTTCTTGTAAACCCTGTATGGCCTTCTGTTTCAAAGATTTAATGTATCTGCTACGAAAAGAGATCATCTCTACCTCAACCACACTCTGTTACAAAACATTCCATTCACTAATATTCTCACACAGGATTACAAATAAATCTGGAAAAGTATGCCTTGTAGGAATCTGTGGTAGCATTCTCTTTGGGCAGCCTGTCAACTTTTTAGTCAGTCTGAAGGTTGTATCACAATGGCAGCTTCTATATGGAGAACTGAAAACAGTGGAGCAGAGCATGATTTTATGTTAAATCAGCTCAGTTCCTTTTCTTCAAAATGAGGCCAAGAAATATTCTTACTCTTTCTCTATCATCCACGTAGATCTCAGAGTCCACCACCAGTTGTTGCCGATAAGGCAGATAAGGCCACCCATTCACTCGGGGGTTAACTGCTCTGAGACAGGGGGCTTGATCATTACACTGCTCCTCATCCTGTAGAGTAATGGAGTTAACATCAGAGGCATATGAGATGGTGATGATGATGATAATGATATAACAATGATGTCAAGTCACATGACCTGGTCGAGGGAGCTGGAAGGAGGCAGAAGCTTTACTCTCATGGGCCTTCACCCTTGTCCAGTATAATGTTAGCTGAAAATTAGGAGTTTTGCAAAAAAAACACCATAGACTCAAGCATCATATCTTTGGGAAATTAGGCAGCCCCAAATGATCCATACCCAATAACAGCCAAAACCTATTCTACCCCTGAAATATCAGAGGCTTTCATTCAGCACTTCACAGGAACAGTATAGCTGAATGTGAGACCTCAATGTAAGAATGGAAACTGAAGGATTTTCCCCTCCTTGGCATGTTGTAAGCAATGGTGAAAAATATGGGAAAATACAGAGGGAATGGAAAAAAAAATCAGAATTTTGATGTTCAGATTTGACTTTCCCCTCAAGAGTTAAATGGTGACTTCTGAATGTTGTCATGAAGTGGAAACTACCTTATTTTCTTGCATTTGTATCTTATTAAATCCAAACTTGTCCTTTTTATAAGCCACTTAAAATCCTCCTCCCCTGAGAAACTAGAAGGTACAAATCCCTATAATGTAAACCAGAGCAAGTTCCCCTACAGCTGCTGCTTGCCAAATGCTTGTCCCAGCCATCATCCAACTACTTCTTCACAACAACATCACGACATTCTCCATTCTCAGCATCCTCTTTAATCTTTCCTCAAAGCAAGTCGGCATCAGCAAAGCACCAACTTCATCACGTCATCATGTCTGCTTTCGGTCCAACACACACCCCACCTCACTCACTCAACACTTTATTTGGTGCTTAGGGATACCTATCTCATGCATGCTTCTGTCAGGTCATTTTGTGCATACACACACATCTGCACAGGATGCAACTTATGGCTTTCAATTTGCTTTCCTACACACATTCACTTTTACAAGCGCGGCATACTCCACACTGCTTTCTTATCACATATCATTGGCTTCAGAACTGACATATATGTTGCTAGCCTCTTTGCGGCTCACATTGTTTTTTTCGTGTGCAGTGTCCTTAGTGCTGAGTTACAGGCTAGCTGCCTCTGTGGCTTGCATTGCTTTTTAATTAGAGGGAAAGGCAGGCAGCTTGTCAAAGTGGGGAGCGTTGAATAATCAAGGGGGTGGACATGTCACTGTACAGTGCCATGCTATGTCAACATCACAGCTGCAGCATGTGTCAGCAATGTGTGGCAAACTAACCGCACGTACTTCAAGCAAATGCCTGACGTTGATAGTTAGATGATCGTTCCTCAGTGAGATCAACGGGGGCTAATGTTAGTCAGGAGAGGCCATCACCACTGATTCCTGCCCAAGGGGTTTGCCATGGTCAGTCAGGTGCTCGGTTATACCAGAGTCTGAGGATCGGAGTACATGCAGTCTGAGGACAGGGCAAGTCAGTCAGACGTGCAAGTCAAGTACAAGTGCTAAGGGGATTACAGTTAGGTCAATCTGGTTGCTGAGGAGACATTAGTCAGAAGGCTGGACCATGGTCAGTCATGGCTGTTTTGCTAATTCAGTACAGGGGCTATATTATGGTTGGCCTTAGTTTGTTAGGTGACAGTCTATGGAATCCTGAGGGAAGCAGGCAATTTGAGTCCTGGCTGGGCTTCATTGTGTTGTGTTGAGTGAATGTTGATAACTATAGGAGTCAATTGGTGATAGTGTGGTGGGTCTCTGTGAATAGAAGGGGACTTGAACCTCTGGAGGTGTGGTGGGAGTGGGTCATTTCACATAGGATCATAGAGTCATACAGCACAGAAATAGACCCTTCAGTCTAACCAGTCCATGCACATTATAATCCCAAATTAAACTAGTCCCACCTGCCTGCTCCTAGCCCACACCTCTCCAAACTCTTCTTATCCAAACGTCTTTTAAATATTGTAATTGTGCTTACATCCACCATTTCCTCAGGAAGTTCATTCCAATGTGAACCGCTTTCTGTATAAACTATTTGCCCCTCATGTCTTTTTTTAAAATCTCTTTCCTCTCACCTTAAAAGTGTGTCCCCTCATCTAGAAATCCCTCACCCTCAGGAAAATACAACTGCCATTAACTTTATCTATACCCCTCATGATTTCATAAACTTCTATAGGGTCACCTCTCAATCTCCCAAGCTCCGATGAAGAAGTTCCAGCCTATCCAGACCCTTTTTTTTTTAAACTCAAACCTTCCATACACAGCAACATTCCGGTAAATTTCTTCTGAACCCCCTCTAGCTTAATAATATCCTTTCTATAACTGGGTAACCAGAACTGCACACAGTAGTCCAGAAGAGGCCTCACCAATGTCCTGTACGACTTCAACATGACTTCCTAACTCCTAAACAACTCTGGTTTCCACATAGGGAGAGGGTAGGGCCAACAAGGCCATAGGAATTTCTAAAGTCATGGACTCTGGGGGTAAATTGGGACATTAAATAATTATAAGAAATAGTCTGACAGAAATGTAGTAAGGTTGAAACGCCATCACAGCCACAAAGCTGGGTGTAGGGAGGCTGCTCTGTGGTTGGCCCTATTGGCTTGTACGACTAGGGGTGTCATCTCCTAGTGTGAATGATTCTGGAGGTGCCAGATCAGCAGAGAATCGCCTGCCCAGATGCAGGCTTACCAGCCCCCATTTCAACTTATATAGACACAGGAGGTTCAGTGGCTGAGCACCTCTGGATTGTACTGAGAGGAAACTTTTGGGGCTCCTGTGTGTTGATTGTCCTCATGACGGGTGTCTCCTGGCGCCAATGTGTCTGCTCGAGTGGAAGAGGCAGCTAGAGTGAGCTCAAGGTTCCTCATCCCCTTCTAGCCTTCATATTGATGCGGAGCACCATGTCTAACAGTGCAAATTTGTGCTTAGATCTGTCAGATGCTGAACGTACTGGACTTGGGTCTCCATGGCGGTCACCAACCTGTCCATGCAGACTGCTAAGTGCATAGACGCTGGACCCAGCACCACACTGAAAACTACTCCATTCTTTAACCAGCTCAGTGAGTGCCTTTGACAAAGCTCACTGCTGTACCTGTGTCTGTCTATGCAGTTTGATGACCAGGGGATCATCCTCTGCCTGGTCTCCAGCTGTCCTCTGAGTGTCAGAAATCTGGCACACTTGTTGTTTGATCAAATGTGGAGGCAATTCATTGCCACATTGTGCTCCTGATTCCTAAATAGGAATAGCACCCACTGAGGTGGAAGTCTCTGTGCCGTTCGAGGTGTAGCTGAAAGACTTGCTGGCACATCCTTTAAGGGTTCAGGAGTTTCCTCCTCACAGCTCGCGGTGGAGGTGAGGTGCTCTGGTGCCGGTGTGCTATTTTCAGATGCACACTGGTGCCGTTGTTGCCGAAGAGAGGGAAGGAAGGGAGTGAGTTGTCTAAGGGGGATAAAAGCTTATACAGATTAAGAATGAGTGCACACTGATGGCAATGGGAGAGCAGCACAGCACAATGAAATTTACTGGGTTAATTAGTTATTGATGTCTCCGCAGCCTCGGGAGTGGCTGTGATGTTCTCCAGACAAATTGAGTGCTTTGTCTTCATAAAGAATGAGGAGCCTGATGTCTTTCACTTCTTCACTGGTCTTAACCTTGGAAGTCTTGATCTTTTCATGGGCCACACTTTTTGCAATGAGCCAAAGAAAGGAATTTGTATGATGGAAGCGGATGGGGGAACAGCAGTTAGTGATGGAGCAGGAGTTTCGAGGCGGTCAGTGCCTCCAGTGAGTGAATAGGAAATGCAGAGGGCAGCAGGGATGACATGGGTGAGAGCTGTAGAGTAGACATGATGCATGCAAAAGTGAGAGTTGTGTGCAGTTGAACAGTTAGAGTTAGTGTTGGCTATGCCAGTGTGACCCAACAGAGAGAAGTTGGTGGCAATTACCTTGTGGTGTACAGAACATCAATTACCATCTCTCTGCACTGCTGGGTGTCCTATTTCATTCAGTTAAAAGCACTGACCCAGGCTGCAATTTTGGTCCAGATTTGCTTTATCTGGTGGCGTTCCCCTTCTCTCCACTATTCAGATACCTCCAGGTCCCTGCATATGAAGCAGGGAGCAAACATGGCTTTCCTCTGGGCCACGCCTTCAGTGATAAGGGTTGAGCACCACAGTCTGGGGTGGGGGGAAGTTCCTGGCTGCAGCATCTGAAATGGTGAGCACTGGGCTTTAAATATGATACCAGCAACAGGAATGCTAGAAAGTTCCAGCAGTGGTCAGCACTTCCACCTCTCCTGCTATGCGATTTCTAGAAAATGTGCCCAAAAGCCCAACTCCATAAGGGTTACAGTTTGAGGATTTGGGGTAGACAATTTAGGATGGAGGTGAGGCGACATTTCTTCACCCAAAGAGTGGTGAGCCTGTGGAATTCATTACCACAGGAAGTTGTTGATGCAAAAACATTGGATGTATTCAAGAGGCAGCTAGACTTAGCACTTGGGGCGAATGGGGAGAAAGCAGGATTAGGCTATTCAGATCGACGATCAGCCATGATCATGATGAATAATGGAGCAGAATCGAAGGGCAGAATAGTCTCCACCTGTTCCTATCTCCTATGTTTCTATAAAGGGAACAGTGGTACGTTCCTGAGAAAGGTTGCTCCATGCCACGGTTAGCCGGCGCCATGTATCTTACTGAAATTAGGAAAATTTATCATTGCCTTTCCACCCTTCTCATTGCTCTTTTAAAACTCTAGCTGTCCTCTTTACCATATTCATTAGCATGCTAAATAGCAAACAAATGCAATATTAAAGTGTAAAAGGATGGATTTTTTTGTTAAATCAAAAATAATTAAGAAGGTTGCAGCGTTCACTCTTAAACATTTACAAATTATACTTAATGCAAAAGGAACACTAGATCTCATTTAATTTGCATTGTGTATCTCCAAGCACACCGTTATATTCAAGACTCCCTAATTAAAACCTATAAAACATTCACAGGTCAATTCAGAATTGCAGTACAATAACAGACTCCAATAAGTAATCAATTTCACATCTAAATGCCAAATAAAATTCACAATCCAGATCATAAAATCAACAATGTGAATTTGTACAGCATTTCTAATTTAGAACTGATAACTCAGACTCGACAAGGAGGAGAATTTGATGCATTGCAATAACACTTCTGGCTTTACATGGTCTTTCATAAAGAGATCACCTCCAAGACATCTCCTTAACAGATATTGGGAAGATGCTATCGTTGGGTCAAAATTCTGGAATTCACTCCCTAATGGCATTGTGGGTCGACTTACAGCATGTGGACTACAGTGGTTGAAGAAGGTAGCTCATCACCACCTTCTCAAGGGCAACTCGGGATAGGGAATAAATGCTGGCTCAGGCAGCAACCCCCACATCCCACAAATGAATAACATTGCCAAACATTAATCAAAGTTACTTAAATTAAAGAAGGCACTAAAGAAGGCAAGAGTTTTGTGAAGGAATTCAAAAGCATGGGAGCCAAATGGCTGAAGACATAACTACTATTGCTGGGAAGAAAGGAGAGAAGTTGGAAAAGAGGTCAGACTCAGAGGAACTGAAAGAAAAATGGTTTAATGTTTTACCGAAGATCTGCAGCTCGGGTTGTGGTTGGAGTTGTTAGTTGGTTTGCCGAGCTGACTGGTTTTCATGTAAACATTTCATCTCCCTTCTAGGTGACATTGTCAGTGCTGTGTAGCCTCCATTGAAGCACTGTTGTTCTGTCCCACTCTGAATTCATATGGGTCCAGTCTGTCATGGTGGATAGTCTTGTTTCTGGTTTTGTACCACAGTGGTATGTAGATCGGGTCTATTTCAACATGTTTGTTAATTGCATCGGTGGTTGAAAACCAGGCCTCCAGGAATTCTCGTCCTTGTCTTTGTCTCACTTGGCCTAGTGCTGTAACTTTGTCCCAGTCAACTTGATGTCCTCCTTTGTCGGGGATTGAAACGAGGGAGAGTTGGTCGTGCCGTTTTACTGCGAGTTGGTGTTCATGTATTCTGGTGTTGAGTTTCCTGCCCATCTGTCCTATTCATTCTGGGTATGGGGCCTTTCGTCTTTGAGAGTAACTGGCAAAGTGTGGCTGTTAGTTTGTGCACTATCCTTATAAGGGTAGCCTATAGAAGGGAGACAAAACATTTGCATGGAAACCAGTCAGCTCGGCGAACTAACCAACAACTCCAAGAACAATGGTTCTTGTAATAAGGCATTTGTTCACCACACTTCTCCACTTGATGGCTTGGATTCATGGTCAGTGACAAAGCTGTAGTATTTTACATTGACCTCAAAGAATGTTACCAGTAAAAATTTAGCAATCTATTTGGCACAAATTTCCCTTTTCCTGATGTCAGTTTGAATGTCATGATAAGTCAAGGGGATCTTCAGCTAACCAGTAACAATGATATCATCAAGCAGGATAAGCAACTGATGACATTGAAGTATTCTCAAACAATGAACCTGAAAGTAAAATCAAAGATTGCACAGAGAGTGTAAATCATGATTGAGACATGAGCACAGTAATAAGGTCAAAACTAGAATCTCATAGAACATAGAACTGTAAGGCACAGGAACAGGCCCTTCGGCCCACGATGATCTGCTGAACATAACACCAAATTAAACTAATCCCTTCTGCCTGCCCTTGGTCCATATCCCTCCATTCCTCCCATGTTCATGTGCTTATCTAAAAGTCTCTTAAATACCCCTATCATATCTGACTCCACCACCATCCCTGGCACTGCATTCCAAACTCCTACCTCTCGCTGTATTAAAAAACTTGCCCCTCACATCTCCTTTGAACTTTTAGTTTTAGGCATTTCAACTCTGGGAAAAAGAATCTGACCGTCAACCTTATCGATGCATTTCATAATTTTATAGACTTCTGTCAAGTCTTCCTTCAGCCTCCACCACTCCAGAGAAAACAACCTGAGTTTTTCTAGCCTCTCCTTATAGCTTATACCCTCTAATCCAGGCAGCTTCCTGGTAAACTTCTTCTAAACTCTTTCCAAAGCCTCCACATCCTTCCTGTAATGTGGCAACCAGCATCGAATGTAACACTAAGTGTGGCCTAACCAACGTCCTATAAAGCTGCAACATGACATCCTGACTCTTGTACTCAATTCCCCGACCAATAAAAGCAAGCATGACATATGCCTTCCTTAGCAATCTATCTACTTATGTGGCTACCTTCAGGTAGTATGGACTTGAACTCGAAGATCCCTCTGTACATCAGTGCTGTTCAGAATTCTACCATTAACTGTATTCTTTTCCTTTTGATCTCCAAAAGTGCAGCACCTTTTATTTACCTGGATTAAATTCCATCTGCCATTTCTCCGCTCATATTTGCAACTCGTCTTTATCCCGTTGTATTCTTTGTCAACCTTGAACACCATCCACAACTCTCTGACCTTTGTACCATGTGCAAACTTACTGACCCACCCATCTACAGTTTCATCCAAGTCATTTATATATATCACAAACAGCAGAGGTCCCAGTATGGAGTCCTGCAGAACACCACTAGTCTTGGACCTCCAGCCTGAAAAACACCCTTCCACCACTACCCTCTGCTTTCTATGGGCAAGTCAATTCTGAATCCACGCGGCCAACTCATCATGATCCCATGCATCTTAATGTTCTCAATGAGCCTACCATGAGGGACCTTGTTAAAAGCCTTACTAAAATCCATGTAGACAACCCTCCTTGATCACTTTTGTCACCTCCTCAAAAAATTCAATCAAGTTAGTAAGACATGACCTGCCCTGCACAAAGTCATGCTAACTGTCCCTAATTAGGCCATATTTTTCCAAATGCGCATAAATCCTATCCCTAAGAATTCTCTCCAATACCTTCCCAATCACTGATGTGAGACTCACTGGTCTATAATTTCCTAGATTATCCCTATTTCTCTTTTTGAACAGGTGAACAACACTAGCTACTCGCTAGTCCTCTGGGACCTCTCCAATGGCTAATGAGAACACAAAGATCTTGGAAAAGACCCTAGCAATTTCTTCTCTTGCCTCGCTTAATAACCAGGAGTAGATACCATTGGGCCCTGGGGCTATCCAACTTAATCTTAATCCAGCTCTTCAAGAGACCCAACACCACTTCTTTCTTAATTTCAAAATGCCG
The DNA here is from genome assembly GCF_021869965.1 of Rhincodon typus. NCBI lineage: Eukaryota > Metazoa > Chordata > Chondrichthyes > Orectolobiformes > Rhincodontidae > Rhincodon > Rhincodon typus. Next base: position 45,048,708 of record NC_063336.1, read on the forward strand.
TAGCATATCAGCATGCTCCACACTAATCTCACTATCCTCCATATCCTTCTCCTGGGTGAATACTGACACAAAGTATTCATTTAGGATCTCCCCCACATTCTCTGCCTCCAAGCACAAGTTCCTTATTTTATGCTTGAGTGGTCTTAGATCCTCCCTCATAACCATCTTGTTTTTAATGTATGTATAGAACGTCTTGAGATTCTCTTTAACCCTAACTAACCAAAGTCATTTCATGGCCCTTTCTTGCTCTCCTAATTCCCTGCTTGGGTTCTTCCCTGCTTTCCTTATATTCCTCAAAGGCCCTGTCTGATTTTAGGTTTCCTAAACTTTACATATGCTTAAATAGTTAAAAGTATTAATTTATGTCAACATTTTTTAAGATAATGGAAAAAATAACGAGTGTTTCAGAGACAATAAAACATTTTCACAGTAAGTATGAACTTAATCTGCCATAAAAGCACAGTGCATCACTTCAATAAGATACAAATGTCTCAAGCATTTTTAACAATTAAAGGAACAATGTCAAAGGACAAGTATTCATCGATTCATGGATTTCTAATTGATTGCAGTCTCAGGGTGCCTGAATGGTGCACCCACTCTAAAAGCAAAGCACCAACCGACAGGAACACCTGCTAATCTGTGGATTCCAAAGGTTGCTTGCAGTTTCCGAGAAATAATGATAGCGAAACAAATACAGCAATTGTTGGCAAAACTCAGCAGGTGTGACAGCATCTGTAAGAAGAAAGTCGAGTTAATGTTTTCATAAGTCACTGGACTCAAAATGTTAACTGCTTTCTTCCCACAGAAGCTGCCAGACCTGCCAAATTTTGCTGACATTTCTGTTTTTGTTTCAGAGCTTGAACATCCACTGTTCTTTGTTTTAAATTTTATTGTAATGATAGTGAACCCTAATGGGTTCGCTGTTATTACTACTTCAAAATCTCTGCTAATTTCTCATTGAATGATTGAAACTTAATGACAGTATTATGACAAACACACCATTTGCAAACTGGGTAGAATTGGCGTGAGTGCCAGAAAATCCCAGTAAATTGTTAATCGTACGTGCAAAAACTCTTCCACAACATAGACTGATAGTTGATGTCATACCTTCACCCTGGTTTGAATTTGTATTTACCACTAAAGCTTCATTGCAAATGCCCACTACATTGGATTTCTGCTTGTCAGGAGCCCAGAATATGAAATATTGAAACATCCATTTATGATGCAAATTCCCCAAAGGGCAATGCACCAATTTCAGAGTAATATTCATTTTAGACATTTTGGAGAGCAAATTGAGCAGAACAGCAAGTAATGTGGTTATTGTTGGTATGAGACCCATTTACATGAGATTGTCTTAAATTGGAAGATCGAGAACTGGTCTAACATACATGTCTGGTATCAATTAGATAGTCACTGAAGTTGGGTTTGAGCAAGTAGTTCTCAACTCAAAAGCAACTGGATACATATTCAAAATGCATCGATGTGTTCATAAGATTTCCTGAATTCATCTTCTCACTCTTGAACAGTTAAAAAAAGGAGCAGGCATATAGATTGCTGGAGATTACAGTAAAATATTTCACGCGTCACTGAGGAAGACTTACATCTTATTTCAAAATTGCACGTGTGCACCTAATGACTTTTTCACAACGGGAAAGTCTACAGGAAAAAAAATAACAAAAAGGTGTGTGGGAGGAATTTGTTTTATTCTTTCGTGAAAGCTGTGCATTATTGACAAGGGCAACATTGTGGTCTATCCCTTATTGCCCTTCAGAAGGGGATGTTGATCTCACTCTTTGAACCACTGCAGTCCATGTGGTGTAGGTACACCGATAGGATATATATGAAGGGTGTTCCAAGACTTTGACCTAGCAAGAGCAAAGGAACAGCAGGTGGTGGTCTCTCCATACATGCGTTGCCCTTGTTCTCCGAGCTAATAGAGGTTATAGGTTTATAAGGCCCTATCAAAGAGGAGCCTTGGTAAGTTGCTGCAGTTTATTGTCTAGATGATACACGCTACTGCAATGCATCAATGGTAAAGTGCCTGAAAGTCTAAAACGGTGGTTCGGGTGCTAATTGAGTGTGTTGTTTTGATCTGAATGGCATTGACCAACTTGTACGTTGTTGCAGCTGTACTCATCCAGCCAAGTGGGGAGTATTCTATCATACTCTTAATTTGTGCCTCATAGATAATGGATTGGCTTTGGGGAGTCCAGAGGTGGGATACTTGATTTAATTTAATTTATTATTGTCACATGTATCGTGATAGTGAAAAATATTTTTGCATGCTATCCAGACAAATCATACCTTACATAAATACATCAGGGTAACAGAACAGAATGCAGAATACAGTGTTAGAGCTATGGAGAAGGTGCACAGAAAGATCAATACTAATATATGAGAGGTCTGTTCATAAGCTGTTAACAGCAGAGAAGCAGATGTCCCTGAATATGTTGGGCTGTGCTTTTAAGCTTTTATATCTTTTGCCCAATTGGAGAGGGTGGAAGAGAGTATAACCGCCATGGGAAGGGTCCTTGATTATGCTGGCTGCTGTCCCAAGGCAGTGGGAACTGTAGACAGGGTCAATAGAAGGAAGGATGGTTTTCATCATGGACTGGGCTGTGTTCTTAACTCTCTGAAATTTCTTGTGGTGTTAGGCAGAGAAATTGCCATATCAAGCTGTGGTGGGTTGGATCGGATGCTTTCTATGGTGCATCTATAAAAATTGGTAAGAGTCATTATGGACATGCCAGATTTCCAAGCTTCAGAGCTGCATATTTAGCCATAGTATTTCAACTGCAATTAGGAATGAACAATAAATGCTGGCCTAGACAGTAATGTTACACCCCAGGAATAAATCAAAAGAATGTTCTATTTCTGGAGAATGGAGATTCCCAGGATGTTGATAGTAGAGGATTCAGCAATGGAATTCCATCAAATATCAATGGAAATTAGAGTTAGGTGGAAGATTAGGATAAGGGTCAAGATCAAATAGGCTGCAAAATACCTGTATTGATTATCACAAACTTAAAGTGGTTATCAAAAGCAGACTCCTATCCTAATCTAAGATTAGAAGACAACATCAAAAGAACTGGACACACATGATTTGTCATCAAAATTGACTTGCTAAAGGGATAATGAATGTTCCATTGACAGAGACAGAGAAATGTCAGTTCTTGTAACAACAAACGAACTTCATCAATGTAAAACATTTTTTGAAGTAAGTAATTGTAGGTCAACATAAATAATTGACAGGTGATAAAGAGACATTGAGTCCTGTTTAGGCTACATTATGATGAAATATGCTTCACAAGCAAAATGGAAGAGACAGTTATTCATACAGATCAAAATCCTTTTTGTTTTGAAAAAAGTTCAGGACAAGAACTCATAATTGTTTTGGTGGAGCTTCATCTTTCAGCTGTACAACTTAAATATCATTTATGTGCCTGGAAAATGAAATGTTACAGTGAATACTGTATCAAGAGATCGTATGAAAGAAACAATGTTGTGATTCAATTGGGCTTTTGAGATGTATGGTTGACATGTAACTTATTGCATTCTTAAAGTCAATATGCTATTATTATTAATATGACAGAAACAGTATTAAAAAGAGTTTTAATGGGAACTAAAATGCCTCTTAAAGATACATTTTTGGGAGGGGCAGGTATGGTGAAAGAAGTTTGATTTACACTATTTAAATATCTTGCAGTTTAGCTATTAAACTAGTGGCATATTTTTGTCAAGAAATTGGAAAAAATGACATTCAGTCTTTCCATAACCAAAAAAAACAGTATGAGTCAGTGATCAGGTGGCTGCAATGACCCCTGGAGTGTTAACAGAAATTTGTTTTACTGTGGGGTTTCCAAGAGGTATTAACTTTAAGTCATCAACTTTGCTGGAATCCAAGATGTGGAGGTGTTTCAAAAAAAAAGTTGAAAAGTTTTTGGGGTTCGAAGTTTGAAGGAGACATGGCTGAAGACAAATGCAAGTACAGTCATTCCTAGAAAAAGGGTTTTGTTTAGAGCAATTAAGGAAATACGTTCCCTCAGTGGAAGAGAAACATGCAGACCAAGAGTGTTTAGTTAGAAATCTGCATTGGTTATTCAAAGCTGAGAAAGTTTAAGATCTTAGTAATGTATACATTTAAGGGAAAACATTTCACATTGTACAAGAGATGAATGGAGAAGACGAAATAGGTTCAGAAGAGAAGGTAAAATATCTGGATTTTGATTAATTCATGGCGCTGGGCTTTTGTTTTCTCATGTGTTTTGAAGACCTTCATACTTATATTTAGATAATTTACCTTGTTTTATTCATTTTATTTTACTTCTGTTGTACAATAAACTTCAGATTTATTGTTAAAACCAATCTGTAGCTTTGTATGCTTATGTTTCAGTGAAAGGCTACCACATTAAATAAAGCAATGAAAACAAAATTTACCAGTCAGATTTCATTCTGGGATCTGACATGTCCAGTAGTAACATCATCTGGGATCATAACACTGTTATTATACTCAGTAATGTTAGCAACCATGTGGGGCAGTGGTAGAGTCCCTACCGCCAAACCAGGTGACTGGGGTTCAAGTCTTATCTGTTCAAGTGGTGTGTAATAACATCTCTGAACATGTGATTAGAAAATATTTGCCTTCATCCAAGTCATTTATATATACATAGTAAAAGGCCCCAACAGAGATCTCAGTGCATGGCATGTGTAACATTTGCCAAATAGGAAATGACACTTTAATAACTGCTGTGTTTCCTGTTAGTTAGCTTTTTTTTAATCAATGCCATACGTTCTCCATAATACCATCAGATTTCAATTGCACAGTTACCTCTGATGTGGCACCTTATTAAATGTCTTTTAGGAACCAAAGTACCATACATCCTCAGGTTCCCCTTTATCCAGCATGTTACATTTTGTCTTAGTCCATTTTGGATAAAGAAGTTACATTTGCTGTCTTCCAATTTAATGGAGTCTTCCCAGAATCTAAGAAATTTTGAAAAATTAGATCTAATATTTCAACTATCTCAATTACTAATTTTTTTAAGACACTATGTTAAAGTTCACCAGGAACCAGACACTTTCCAACTCACTGCTCCAACAAGTTACTCAATACCACTTCCCTTGTGATTGCAATTTTCCTAAGTTCTTCCCTCTTTTCCTTTTCTTAATGTACACCTATTTTGAAGAATTTATTTGCATCCACAATAGTTTAGTTAGAAATCTGCATTGGTTATCCAAAGCTGAGAAAGTTTAAGATCTTAGTAATAGTGAAGATTGATGCAAAATGACTGCTCTTCTGCTATTTTTTTTTTGGTTTCTGTTATTTATTGCCTGGACTCACTTTGTAAAGGACAAATGCTTACTTTGTCAATTCTTTAATTTTCTAAACGTTTCAGAAACTGCTAGCATCTGTTATTATATTTCCAGCTGGCTTTGTCTTGTACTCAAGTTTTCCCTTTCATATTAACTTTTTGGTCATTAGAACAAGAGAAAAGTTGTGGCACAGAAAAAGGCTATTCAACCAATCATGTCTGTGCCTGTCAGACAAAAGGAAAATCTCCCATTCTAACCAACCTTCCAACTCCTGGTCCATAGCGTTGTTACAGCACTTGTGGTGCAGATCTAGATAACTTTTAAATGATTTGAAACTTTGTGTACCCATCACTCAACCGGAAACCTGTCTGACTTACATTGCAGGGAGCACCAGCAACTAGCATTGAGAAGTTCGCAGCAGGGTCAATTAGCACTCAGGGAAGGCACCCAGCTCACATTGGATCAGGTGGTATCTCAGACCTGGTCCCTTGCTCTCTTAGCACCTGCTCACTTAGCTCCAACGTAGACGATTGCAGCATCCAAGCAATGTCATTGGCACTTCAGCTAGAGCCAAAAGCTATTGTGCTAAAAGTTGTTGTGTTTTTTTGCACAGAAACACAGAAGGGCTGTTGTCATGCTGGATCTACCTGGGAAGAGATGGAGATCTTAATAAAAGCAACACCTAGATACAGGTCAATCTAATATCTACAGGATATGCCAGCTGCTTGCACACTGCATGTTCAATAGTCAAATGGCTGTGTCAAAAGATGGGCTGGGGGCTAGTCCTTACGCTGGTCATGGGACTGCTGCTGTTGGTTGCGGTGCCTGTACTGTATTTCTTGGCCACAATCCATACACAGCCAGCTTGGGATGCTCACCATCAGGGCATCTGTCTAAATTCATGGGCATCAATCTGTCCTGTAAGGCCAGCAGTCAGGGTGGTCATTAGTCAGGGAGCTGCAAACACAGCATTTGGGGGTGGTAACTTACGTCTAGGAGCTGCTCATCAAAATTGGTCAGAGGTCTGGGGATGTATCCAGTCCTGAGGGTTTGCCCATTGATTGTTAAGTAGGGTGCAGGGGACTCTGTACCAGCAGCAGGGGGAGTCATTGCCAAAAGGAGTGGGTCAGGCAGGTCTGTTGGGGGCATTTGTGGAGATCAGGACAAGGAGGTGATTGACGGAAATTCCAGGTGTATATGGTGGGGAGAATATGTGGAGCAGCATCGGAGGACATGGCTGGCTGTGGGAGGAGAGTTATTGGTAATGGTCACCATCATGGCCTTCCCACAGGAAGCACACAGGACCAGGGTGGGCATTATTAAGGTGTAATATGGGGTTTTGGGGTCTGGGGGGACAGGGTTGGAGGTGAAACCTGATGTGGCACGTCTCCACATGGTGGGTATGGTTCAAAATGGGCTATCAGGGTTGGGTGAGGAAAAAGGGCCATGGAAACTCTGGGCAGTACTTGGTAACAGAGGGAGCCCAATTCCAATGGTGCCCACCATGAGCTGCTTCTCTGGTATTACACGCCATTCTCTAAATGTTAAATACGTTTGGAAAAGGGCTGGGATAATGCTCCGGGGGCTCAGTGACAGTTTGATGGTTGTAAGTGCAGGATTCATGTCTGTTGGGCATTACCACATTGCTGGAATGAAAACATGAAGTATGCATTTGTGAACTCCAACTCTATTACATCTTAAGTGCATGTATCGCAAATAGGTGAAGATGCAAGAGTGAATGCACTAAGGCATCAAATCCTGGTTGAAGGCAGATTGCACCGTGTCATTGGTGCTTGCAAAATCTAATGCTGTCATCTCAGTGATGCAGAGGTTAATGGTATTGACAGGAGGTGAATGCTAGCCAGAATTGTCCCATTACTTGTAAAATGACCAAGGGTGCAGTGCGAATTGGGGAACATCGTTGTACCACACCTCACGTAAGAACGGCAATGAAATTTGCTGAATTCCAAGACAAATTTCATGATTGACGTAGGTCTGAGATGGAAAGGGGGTCAGATTGCAAGAAGGCACTCCCTTTTTACTGTAGTGTGTTAATCACTGAGCCAGCACCAGATTGGCAATGATGTTGTGACCAGGGCAGTGGTAGAACAGGTAATAGCTCAGAGCTGTCTAGGGTGTGCTATCCAGTATAGTCTGGATAGAGTGTCCCATCTCATCCTGGAGTACTGTGCTCTGCACAATTGCAGCAGGCAATGAGATGATTCGACAGTTGTAGGGGTACTGGAGTGGTCTTCTGAAGAGAAGGATGAGGTCATTGAATGATTGATTTATTGTCACTTGCATTTTACAGTGAATAATACAGTAAAAAGCTTTCATAGTTGCTACAATCCAGCGCCATTTTGAATGGTTTAAGAATAAAAAGGATGAAAGATAACACTAAAAGGTAGTCCTGGGCCAGCTCACCAATGGCACCTGCGCCACCACCCCTCGCCCAGCACCTGCGCCGGATCCACCAATGTAGGCGTCAGCACTTTTTGGGCACCATCTCTTCAACGCTGGGCCCACAGGCAATGTTGGATCCCGTGCTGAACCCACACTCACTCCGCAACCGGGAGTCCCCAGCTCCACTGCCAGACCAGGCCGCCACTGCTGTCTCACTAAGAGTCCTGCTGTGGCCACCCTCCTCCAAGATGGCACCTTGTCAGTGCTGCCATCTTGAAAGGACTGCTGCCACCGTTGCCTCCACTCACTGGAGGAGCTTTGGTTCTGCCACCAACCCCGAACACCAGCAGGATGCCCCTGCTGCTGCCACTGTCTCCAGTCACCATGAGGTGTCCACCACCACCTCTGACTGCCAGGAGGAGCTGCCATTCCACGTATGGTCCACTCTAGCTGCCTTGCCAATTTCGCCGACTAACCCATCACAGAAGGTTCCAAGAAAAGAAAAACAAGAGAAAACTGAAACGAAAAGAGCAAAAGTAAAAGGAAAGAATAAAAAAGTAAAGCATGTGGCAGCACGTGACCCCTGGGCAAGAGTGCGCACATAACCCTGCAACTCAGCCACCATCTTGAACAGTAAGAGAAAGCACATCCTTGTGCACGATGGAGCTCAGATGTATTGTGCACTACAGGCCAAACAGGACCTGAATTCCACCCAGTTCCTGGAGAATTTGGCAGTGTGCAAAAGATCATCGTGGACTATCAAATATTCATTGGCCCACAGTTGGCTGGTAAACCGCAGCCTCATTTCTGTTCACTGTTGCCGAGAATAAAAGCTCATGTTTGGGATTTACTGACTGTTTGCCTTAATGTAATGTTTCCCTGTTGGATAATAACAAGGTCCAAGGTCTCCGGTGGGCACTGGGCACAGTGCAGTGGTGACATTTAGATGTGATGTAGCAAAGGACAGTTAAACTGCGTGACCCGGTGGTTAAACTGTTGCTAGGGTGAGAAAGTTGTTTTCATGTGTGAGGGAATGTCAGCCATGAGCCATTAACAGTGTGGCTGGTGTGTCATTACTTTGCCAATGCTTGCCTGGGTACTCAGCAGCCCTTTAAAGATGGTGAGTGTGTCGGGGTGCTGGTCCCTTGGGGGAATATCTAATAAGTGGCAAGTTGTTACGGGATAGTGTGTGGCGAGATGGGAGTAGGATAAGGCATGAGGGATGCCATTTGCTGGGTAGGTAAATGGTGAGGCGGGTTTGGATGGAACTGTGAAAAACGTGCGACTGTCTGAAAGAGTAATCTCATTCTGAGTTCCTGTAGCTGTTCTGCTGAAGCTCCAGAAAAATGAGGAAAAACGGCTGGTGAAATTCACCCCTACAGGCCCAAACCTATAAGATGGGCAGCACGTCGGTTAAGTGGTTAGTATTGCTGCCTCACAGTGCCAGGAATCTGGGTTCAATGAGGTTGTTGACTTGCTCGCCGAGCTGGCTTGTTTTTTGTTCAGATGTTTTGTCACCATGCTAGGTAACATTATCAGTGGAGCCTCCAATGAAGTGATGTTATTCTACTCTGCTTGGAATTTATAATGTCTGGTCCGTTATGGCAAGTACTGTCATTTCTGGTTTTGATCTGTATGGGTTTGTATATGGGGTCCAATTCTATATGTTTGTTGATTGAAGTATGGGTGGAGAACCATGCCTCTAGGAATTCCCGTGCATGACTATATTGGGCTTGGGCTACTATGGTTACTTTGTCCCAATTAAATTGATGGCCTTCCTTGTCTGAATGTACAGATATTAAGGAGAGTCCATCGTGCCATTTTGCTGCTAGCTGATGTTCGTGTATTCTGATGGCTAGTTTCCTTCCTGTCTGTCCGATGTAATGTTTTTGGCAGTCATTGCATGGTACTTTGTAAACCACGTTCGTTCTACATGTTGTGGGAATGGGGTCTTTAATCCTTCTACGTGTTTGTCGTGGAGTGGCTGGGGGCTGGTGGGCCACCATGATTTGTAGTGGTCTTAGGAGTCTTGTTGTCAGTTCCAATATGTTCTTGATGTAGGGCAGTGTGGCCAGTGTGTTGGGGCGTACTGTGTCCTCCTGTTGTTGTCTGTTTTGTAGGCATCTGTGGATGAAGTTGCGGGGATACCCATTTAAAGCGAGGATCTTGTGTAAGTGTTCTTCCTCTTCCCAGCGTAGTTTTGGAGTGTTGCAGTGTGTCCTGGTCTGTTTAAATAGTGTCCTAATGCAGCTTTGTTTGTGGATGTTGGAGTGGTTGCTGTGGAAGTTGAGGATTTGATCTGTATGGGTTGCTTTTCTGTATGCTGAGGTTTGGAACTCCGCGTTTGTCAATTGTTCTACTTTAACATCCAGAAACGGAAGTTGATTGTTGTTTTCTTCTTCCCTTGGGAATTTAAAAACAAGCCAGCTCGGCGAGCAAGTCAACAACCTCATCCACAACCCGAGCTACAGATCTTTGCCAAAACTTTCATCTGGGTTCAATTCCACCCTTGGGTGACTGTCTGTGTGGAGTTTGCACATTCTCCCTGTGCCTGTATGGGTTTCCTCCGGGTGCTCTAGTTTCTTCCCACAGTCCAAAGATGTGCAGGTTAGGTGGATTGCCCATGGGGAAATACAGGGTTACAGGGATTTGGGTGGGAGGGGGGAGTGGGTGGCTCAGGGTGGGACGCTCTTCATTGGGTTAGTGAGGACTCAATGGGCCGAATCGCCTGCTTCCACGCTGTGGGGGTTCTATTATTCTTGGACAGACTATCCAAAATCTTTATGAAAGTGACAGTAAATGTTTGCAAAATTCCATGAAATCATGCTTTACAATGTAAGACCTTCTGTTTGAGATGAAGCACATGCTCATGTCAGAAATGAGAGCTATTTAAATCAAACTCTATTCAGTACAATCCCCTGGCCCTCCTTTCATTCTGCAATTACTGGTTCATCAAATAACTGTCTGATTAGGAAGTTTCAGGCTGCAGATCAATTAAATTGTTGGCTATGGATTTTCTCTGAACTGTCTTGGCGAATGTGCTAGTGATGTAGAGAATGGTTTGTTTATTTATTTGCAAATTCTGAGGAGGAATGTGCAAGGTTTTGAGAGTCGGACAGGGACTGGCACAAAGTGAACTCTGACAGCTAATGCAAATGTAATGGACTGAATGGTCTCCTGCACTGTGAACATTTTGTAAATTTGGTGGCTCTGTGAACATGATTGAATCATACTTGCAATCATGATGATTACATTTTTGCAATATTGAGTGGAAATTCAAAAATAGTTGGGACTTCCCTGATATGTGCATATGACATGAGCATGAAGGGTGGGTGAATGATCTGTCCCCAAACAACTCCCACTGGTAAAAGGGGAAATCTACCCAAAACATTGAACCCTAACTGAAATCAATTCTGGACTATTTTCCAGAATCTGAGCATATGAAACACTTCTTCAACCAAAATAAAATTTTTGAGTTTCTTTTTAAACTTCAGGAAACTTAAACACTCTTCAATTCTCAGAAACAAGCTCTTCATTTCAGTCTGACCGTCAGTGAGAAATGTAAAGCATTTCCGCCATTGATTAATGGACTGAAACACAGTTACAGAAGGTGGCCATTCAGCCCACTGTATTGATCAACAAAGATCTGACTGTGCAAATTCCACTTTCTAGCACTTGATCCATAGCTCTGGTGGCTTTGGCAATGCAAGTGAACATTTGAATACTGCTTTGTGTTTTGAGAGTTTCTGACTCAATCACTTTGACAGGCAGTGAGAGTTGCAGATCCCCATCATCCTCTTCTTGAAAAGATTTTTCCTCAACTCCCCTCTTAGCCTTCTACCTCTTACCTTAACTCTATATCCCCAAGTTATTGATCTAATGGGGAAAAAGGGTTTCCTATCCAATCTGTATATGTCTCCCATAATCTGAAACAATTCTATCAACTTTTACTGCTCCATAGAAGACAACCCCAACCTAGTAAATATCTTTCCTTATAGCTCAGATCCTCCAGCCCAGGCAACATCCTGGTAAATTACCTCTGCAACCTCTCAAATGCAATCGCAACTTTTCTATGATATGGTGACTATAACTGGATAAAGATCCAGGAACCTCCTCTCCAGTGGCATTGTGGGTTTACCTAACCAAAATGGACTGCGGCAGTTTAAGAACGCAGTTCACCATGATTTTCTCAAGGGTAACCAGGGATGGGCAAGATGCACCACACTCCCCACCAACCACTCCTTCTCTACATTGATGAGACCAAACATATACTAGGTGACCGTTTCGCCAAGCATCTTCACCTGGCCTGCAATGGCCAGCCTAACCTCCCGGTCACCTCCCATTTCAACCCCCACCCCCCCAACTTCCTCTCTGACACATCCGTCCTCAGCTTCCCCAATTGTCGCAGTGACTCAGAACACAAATTTGAGGATCAACACCTTATCTTCCACCTGAGCACCCTACAGCCTGGAGGACTCAACATTGAGTTCTCTAATTTCAAATAACCTTCCCACCCATCCCCCGGTTTCCTTTCCAGTCCCACCTCCTCCTTTCCATTCCATCTCCTTCCCTTCCAACCACCAACCAGATTCATCCCTCCCATCGACCAACCAGGTCGTACCTACTGCCAGTGTCCACCTATCACCATCATTCTGTTCCACCCCTCCTCCTTTCTTTAAGTGCAGCTCCCCCTACCCCGACATCCAGTTCTGAAGAAGGGTAATACCCAAAATGTTGACGTCTCCTTTCTTCCAGATGCTGCCTGGCTTGCTGTGTTCTTCCAGCTTCCTGTTTGTCTACCTTGGGCAATAAATGTTGGCCAGGTCAGTGATGGCAACATACCATGAAAGATTTATTTTAAAAACTGCATACAGTACATCAGTTGTGACGCAACCAGTTTCTCATACAGTTCCAGCATAACCTTTATTTTTATATTCTGTGCCTAGGCTAATAAAGGCAAGTATCCCATATGCCATTCTATCTGTCCTGCTACCTTCAGGGATCCACGGTGGTGCAAACCAAGGTCCTTGTGATCTCCAATACTTTCCAGGGCTCTACCATTTTTAACTGTCAACCCTTGCATTGTTAATCCTCCTCAAGTACATTACCGTCTGCTTTGACGAGTCAAATTCCATTTCCTATTGCTCTGTCCAGCTGAGCTGCCCAATGATATCTTCCTGCAGTATCCTGCTCACTATTTACCATGCTATCAACTTTTGTGTCATCCATGAACTTCTTGATCACATCCCTTACATTTAACACCAAATCACGAATGTGCACCGCTAACAGCCAGAGTGCCAGCACTAAATCCCGCAGACATGAAACAGACATCCAGTCACAGAAATGTTCCTCTACCATCAACCTCTGCTTTCTACCTCTCAGCAGATTCTGTACCCTAGGGGCTTTTACTTTCTTGACCAGTATGCCAGCTTATCTGTCTTATTAAAAGATATTCCATTTAGCTTTAATGAATTTGTTTCTTTCTTATTTAACCAACTTTCCTTTTTTTGCATTTTGGACTCACTTTCTGGCATTATAACTTCTAATTCCATTTGAGCCTCTCTTGCCCTGACCTTTCTGTCAGGATCCCATTCCCCAGCCAATCTAATTTAAATCCACCCCAACAGCATTAGCAAACCTCCCCAACTAGGATGTTGGTCCTATTTCTGGTCGGATATATACCCTCTAACGTGTGCAGCTCCCACCTCTCACAGGAATGGTCCCAATGCCTCAGGAATCCAAAGCTCGCCTCCTGGCAGCATCTCTCCAGCCACGCATTCATTTGCTCCATTCTTCTATTTCTATAACTCACTTCTGTGAGAGACAGAAACAGAGTCATATAGAGTCAAACAGCACAGAAACAGACCCTTTAGCCCAACTCATCCATGCTAACCAGGTTTCCTAAACTGAACCAGACCCCTTTGCCTACCTTTGGCCCATATCCCTCTAAACTTTCCAATCCACGTACCTGTCCAAATGTCTTTTAAATGTTGCAACTGTACCTTCCACTTCCTCTGGCAGCTTGTTCCAAATACGCATCTATCTCTATGTGAAAATGCTGCCTCTCAGTTCCTATTTAAATCTTTCCCCTCTCACCTTAAACCTACATCCTCTAGTTTTGGACTCCCCTACCCTGGGGATAAGACCTGGGCTATTCACCTCATCTAAGACGCTTGTGATTTTATAAACCTCGATAAGGTCATCCCTCAGCCTCCTACATTCCAGGGAAATAAAGTCCAAGATAATCCAGCCTCTCCTTATAACTCAAATCCTCCATAAAATCATACAGCACGGAAACAAACCCTTTGGTCCAACTTGTCCATGCTGACCAAGCTTCTCAAACTAAACTAGTCTCACTTGCCTGCATTTGGCCCATATCCCACTAAACCTTCCCTATTCATGTACCCTGTCCAAACGGCTTTTAAATGTTGTAACTGCACCCGCATCTATCACTTCCTCTGGTACTTACTCCACATAAGAACCACCCTCTATGTAAAAAGGTTGTCCTTCAGGTCCCTGTAAACCTTTTTTGCACCCTTTTCAGTTAAATAACATCCTTCCTATAGCAGAGTGACCATATTTGCATGCAATACTCCAAATGTGGCCTTACCAAATTCTTGTATAGCTGCAACATGATGCCCAGAGATTAGTACCTTTGAAATCCTGCTTTTCAATTTCCTAGTCAAATTTCAAAATTGTATTTGCAGAACCTCATTTCCCTTTTTTCTCAATATGGACAATGACCTCTGCCTCCCATTTCAAAGTGCCTGTAACCATTCCATAATATGCTTGATCCTGGCACCCAGGAGGCAATGTACCATCATGGTATTTGGCTGCAAAAACACCTGTCTATTCCCTTCACTGACAAATAAGCTACTACTATTGCCCTTCCACATTTCTTCCTCCCCCAGCCCACAAGCAGCTGGACCACCCACAGCACCATGGCCTTGGCTATGACTGGCCACCATAAAACTGCTATCCTTCTCCCCATTTCCAAAGCCAAAAAATGGTTTGCAGACAAGATGTCCACAAGGATTTTCCTCATGACCTTGTTGGTCTCCTATGTCCTTATTGGTCAGCATTGCCTCATGTTGTGAGGTAAAGGTAAAGTCGCCATGGTCCTACCAGACCAAAGGGCTGCCTTCTCATTAGACACAGACAGCTGATCGTGGTTTAACCTGAGGCTCATCATGCCTCAAGTGAGAGGAGAGGTTGAGAGGGAGAATTGAACCCATGCTATTGGCATCACTCTGCATCACAAACCAGCCATCCTGCCAACTCAATGAACAGACACACTAATAACCTGAACCATGCTATCTATGACCCTCTCAGCTTTATGAATGGATGATAGTGCCCCCAGTTGCCACTCAGGTCCAAAACCCAGAGCTCAAGTTGCTTGAGCAGGAGGCACATCCTGCACACATGACTGCCAAGCCTCTAGGATTTCCTATATAGTGCAGAATGTACAAATTACAGCCCTGAGCTCAGACATACTGCGACTAAACAGAATATGGATCCTTGCTTTTATTTTACCCTTGCTGTTACATAAATGTAGACTAGGAAAATCTTAATCTTGTTTATGTCAGACAAATACTCAAAACCCTTGCTCTATCAAGTGACAAAATTTCATTTCAAAGTTCTAAAATATTAATTATCAATATAAGTTATTTAAGCTGTACGCAGAGTCTTAAATCAATATATAGTTCCAAGAGAAAAGAAAGAAATACCCACTAATACCTACCTACTCTCCTGTGATTTCACATTATGATTTTGTTGGAAGCAGCTCCATTGCTCTTCTGTCTGCTTTTAGAACCTCATTGCACTCTCTGCTCTTTTTAACTTCCCTACTGCTGCTCCCAAATCCTGCACAGGTCTGCTTTCTACCAATCTGCTTCTGGGACCTTGCAGCTGCTTCTAACTTCGTCGCCACTGCTCCTGTGTCCCCTACAGCTCTGCCGCTGATCCGTCTGCTTCTGGAATTTCTCCCACTTCTCTTGATGATATTGACTGACTGAATCAGGATCCTTACTTCTCCCTCTCCTCTTGGTCAGAATCTGTATCCATTTGATACTGGTGAAAGTGGCACAGAAATTGACAGATGGCCAAGAGAAAATTTACAGAAAAAATAAATAACAGAGGAAGTATCTGTAAATAATACAAAACATTCATGGGAACTATTTTTTATTGCAAAACCTAGGGGAAAATGCTAAGTTACATCAAGCTTATCGCAAACATCTCTTATGGTAAATCAAAGGTGAGCTTAAAAAAGTTCCCCCATATTGAGGTATGGAAACAGCAAGCTGTCCACACGAGGCTATCTTATAACAGCTGCCACTAACATAGCACAGCATGAGGCAACTGTGATGACAGCTGCAGATAAAAAATATACTTTAAAATTTGAAAATTCACTAATTACCATACTTCTTGCTTAATAATGTACATCTTTATGCAAATAAGCAGGTTATACAATTAAGCAATCATCATTTAAATGAATGAAGTTGACATACAGTATGCCATTCTGTTATATTTGCATTAGGATATTTAATAAAAGTGCTTTGGGTCCATTATTCTTTATGGAAATACTCTAAAATAATTAAACTATAGCAGAATACTTTACCACCACATAAATGCCCTCCGCCTTTTAGTTTCTGTCTGACTAACGTTAGATTGAACAGATCACTTAAACGGAAATGAGAAAGGCTAGCTGTAATAAAACATAAACTTTAAACAAGCAAAGATACATTGTATGAAAAATTCAACCTAAACAAGATGATATGGTAACAAAAATATTCAATTAAGTTACAAGTAAATACAAAATAATGGGACTTTAACCACAACTTTAGATGTTTATGAAAATAAGCTTTTTTTAAAATGCATTTTCAGCATTAAATCAAATGGATACAATTTCCTTATTTTGGTCAAATAATGCGGGTGATAACAGCAATCAAATTCAATGGGAGCACTAGTATTTACAGCAGATAGGTCATAAAATTCTGTTACATCTAGGAGTTCAAGGCAGACATATGTTGATTTGCATTAGACCCAGACTTGTTTTACCTGGAAGAAATAATTGTAATAGTTTTAGCTTCAAAATTCTTTCAGTGATAACTTTGTAGCTTAAAAAAAAACATACTTCAACCTTTGCTGAGGTAGCATAGGAATCAAAGGAAGTAAGGAATGAAAAGCAAAACTAAAACAGTGCAAGAAAGAAAGGTTTTAATTTATTCTTCACTCATAAGATTATGGCTTCATTGGTATTTATTACCTGTCCTTGGAAAGGTGGTGGTCAGCTGCTTTCTTGAACCATGGCACCTCCACAATGTTTTGGACTCAATGACAATTAAGGAACAGCAACATATTTCCAAGTTAGGATGGTGAATGGCTTGGACAGCAACTCACATTTGATATTGTAACCATGTATATCTGCTGCCTTGGTTTTTCTATATGGTGGTAGTCATGGGCATGGAAAGTACAACCTAAGGAGCATTGGTGAATTTCTGCAGTCCATCATTTTGATGATACACACTGCTGTGACTATGCATTGATGGTGGAGAGAATGGATGCTTGTGGATGTGGTGCCAATCAAGTGAGCTGCTTTGTCCTGGATGATGTCAAGTTTCTGAGTGTCGTTGGAGTTGCATTCAACCAGACCAATAAGTAGTATTCTGTCACACTAAATTAAAGCAAAGAATAGTGGATGCTGGAAATCTAAAAAAAACAATAAGGCACGGGAGAAGCTCAGCAGGTTTAGAAGCATCTGTGCAGAGAAGAACAAAGTTAATGTTTTAAGTCCAGTGATCCCTCATCACAACTGGACTCCAGCTCTGACAAAGGGTTACTGGACTCAAAACATTCACTCTTTTTTTCTCTCCACAGATGCTGCTGGACCTCCTGAGACACTCCTGACTTGTACATTGTGGATGGTAGACTGGTTCTGGAGAGTCAGGAGATGAATTACTCACTGCAGATTTCCTAGCCTCTGACCTGCTCTTGTAGCCACTATAATTATGTGGCATGTCCAGTTCAATTTCTGGCCAATAGCAACTCTAAGGGTTTTAATGGTGGAAAATTCAGCAATGGTAATGTCATTGAATGTCAAGGGTTGATGATTAGTTTCGCTCATCAAACATGGTCATTGCCTAGCATTGTGTGAGGTGATTGTAAATTATCACTTGTCAGCCCAGGCCCCTGGATATTGCCCAGGTCTCGCTGCATTTGGACATTGGCTACTTCAGTATCTGAGAAGTCACAAATAGTGCTGAACATTGTGCAATCATCAGTGAACATCACCACTTCTGATGTTATGATGGATGAAAGGTTGTTGATGAAGCAGCTGAAGATGTCGGAGCAAATTACTGCAGATGCTGGAAGTGGGACTGAAAGCAACAAATACTGAAGATCACAGCAGATTAGGCAGCATCATTGGAGAGACAGCAAGCTAACATTCTGAATCTAGATGATTCCTCATCAGAGATGAAGATGGTTGGACGTAGGACACTACCCTGAGGAACGCCTGCAGAGATGTCCTGGAGCTGAGATGACCGAACAGAATCATCTTCCTTTGTGCCAGGAATGACGCCAACAAATCGAAAGATTTCCTGCTGATTCCTATTGACTCCAATTTTGCTAGGGATCCTTGAAGCCGCACCCAATCAGATGCAGTCTTGATATCAAAGGCAGTCACTCTCACTCCCCTGACTTTAGAAATCTCTGCACGATCAGAAGGCATTGGAAATGTGATGTTTTAATATTTTCAAAGCAGAAATATATAGACTCTTATTAGGCAAGGCAATCATCGCTTATAGATGGGAATATGGTACTGGAACCACAAGTGGATGAACCCCAATATTACCGAGTGACAGTGGAGGGGTGGATTAGCCTCCTTCTGTTCATAATTTGTCTGTTCCTATATAAATCTTGTAGTTCAGACAATGTTTTGGTGCAGCACAAGACATCCAATAATTGGTGATGTGATTGTGATGTTTCATGAGGGTGACTGCTCTTCTCACTTGGTAGCACTGCTCCAAAAGGTTAGTCACATATAACGCCTAGGATCAGTTTCTTTCAGACGACATCTGACACCAATGCTGTCGCTGGTTTGTCGACATTATGTTGCATAGTCATTCAAAAAGACATGGTTCATTTGTTGAGGCAAAGCTGTCCCTTGTTTATCATCCAAGTTGTTTTATAGGGTTCCTGTATGTCCTAAGGCTGATCTGCAAATAGAAGATTCTGCTGCAAAACCTGGACTGGGTGCCACAGATTAGGCTGAGTTACTGATTTGGGATTTCTCCTCCTTGTCTTTCCTCTCCGGTCCTGATAGTACGCCTGCACCAGCTGCAGCAAATCTGGGTGAGTCTCTTCCAAGACTCTCAGCCTTAGGCTACCTTGTGAGTGCACCACATTCATAAGCTTGCATAAAAGATTTGCTTTGGTGACTGAGTGTCACGCATTCAGATTATATGACCAGCTCAGCTCGATTACGACTGTCTCAATATGGTGCAGACGTTCAGTGAACCAGCTGAGATGAGCATTGTGTGTCACAGAATCATAGAATTATTACAGTGCAGAAGAAGGCCATTCGGCCCACTGTGCCTGCACTGGCTTAGTCTGGCTTTATCATCTAATGTCAACCTCCTGCCTTTTCTCCAGAGCCCTGCACATGATTACTATCCAAAAAAAAGTCCAATGTCATATTGATTGCCTCAAATGTGCCTGCCTCCACCATAATTCCAGGCAATGAATTACATACAGGAGAACTTGCTGTGTGTAAAAGTATTTTTCTCACATCCCCTTTGCTTTGTTTTCATGTCACTTCAAAGTGTCCACTATGTTGTTCTTCAATCTAATCTTCAGAAGCTTCAGATGGTTACTTAAGTGAAGGTGGTTGAGCTTCTTGGTATGACACTGGTACACAGTTTAGTTTAACATGCATATGGGAGAAGGGGCAGGACCACTGCCCTAAAGATTTAAAATTTGGTTGGTTGACATACTCCTTTCATTCCCAAAGTGATGTTTCAAGTCTGCCAAATGTCGCACTTGCTTTGGTAATTCTTGCATGCGTCACATCACGAAATGGACTCACCACATAAGCACAGTGGCTACAAGAGCAGGCCAGAAGCTGGGAATACTGGGCCGAGTAACTCACCTCCTGACTCCTCAAAGCCTGTCCACCATCTACAGGGCACAAATCAGGAGTGTGATGGAATACTCCCCATTTGCCTGGATGAGTGCAGCCCCAACAACACTCAAGAAGCTTGACACCATCCAGGACAAAGCAGCCCGCTTGATTAGCTCTACATCCACAAGCATTCACTCCCTCCAGCACTGACGGTCAGTAGCAGCAGTGTGTACTATCTACAAGATGCACTGTAGAAATTCACCAAAGATCCTCAGACAGCATCTTCCAAACCCACGATCACTTCCATCTAGAAGGACAAGGGCATGAGATATATGGGAACACCACCACCTCCAAGTTCCTTTCCAAGTCACTCACCATCCCGACTTGGAAATATATTGCCGTTCCTTCACTGTTGCTGGGTCAAAATCCTGGAATTCCCTCCCTAATAGCATTTTGGTCAACCCATAGCAGGAGGACTGCAGCGGTTCAAGGAAGCAGCTCACCACCACCTTCTCAAGGGCAACTCGGGATGGGCAATAAATGCTGGCCAGCCAGTGACGCCCACGTCCCACAAATGAATAGAAAAAAAAGCAGAGACAACTCGAGAGAGAAAGTATGCTGCCAAGATAATTGAAATTATCTACTGCTGACAGGTTCTGGTCATGGACTGAACACATTATTATTATCATATCATTAATATTTATGTGTTGCTAGGTACAGCCATCAAGGTATGCAGGTTGATCATCCAGCCATGCCTTTTCTTTGACATAGCATTTAAAGCGTGGCATTTTGCAAACGGTGTGCTGCTCGCATAGAATCCCCACAGTGTGGAAACAGGACCTTTGGCCCAACAAGTCCACACTGACCTTCGGAACATCCCACCCAGACCAGTCCCCCTATAACACACCTCACCTATACATCTCTGAATACTACAGGCAATTTAGCATGGCCAATCCACCTGGCCTGCACATCTTTGGACTATGGGAGGAAACCGGAGCACCTGGAGGAAACCCACACAGACGCGGGGAGAACGTGCAGACAGTTGCCTGAGGGTGGAATCGAACCCTGGTCCTTAGCGCTGTGAGGCAGCAGTGCTAACCACTGAGCCACTGTGCCGCCCAAAGAAACACTTAGCATTGTAGTGAGTCAGTTATCTTCAGGTTAACTATCAATGGACCTGCTGTCTTAGCTTCTCGGGAAATAGCAGTCTCTGCTTCCACTTGTCAATGTGAGGCATATGCACCTCTATCTGTACAGGTGAACGCGTCAGAGGGTGGAAGGATAATACTTCTGCTATATCCTGACCTGCTGGGCAACGTTTATGGTTTCATCATTTCCCTCCTTTAAAGGTTTCTAATGGGAGGTTCCATGAGAAACCCAGTGGAGACGGGATTGGATGGTGGTAAAAAAAGACGCAATGTTACAGCTGCGCAGAAGCTCCGTGATCTCAATACCAGAATGCATCTCCCACTACTTCACCAATCAGGTTTATGAACAGACAAGAACAAACTGTTCTGTGAGGTCTTCTGTTCTGAACCAGTGCATCCGTAAACTCTAAATCCAGTAAAAGCTACAGAATTTCCGTATGGATAGTTCTTAAAATATTCAGAATAAACCTTCTCTTTCCTTTGTGATTGCAGGATCGCGTTTACTTTCCAACAATTAGTTGTAGTTTTGTTTTGCGTACTGATCAAGAAAGTGAAGTATTCTTACAATATCCTTAATAATTCTTACAATATTCTGTACAATAACAATGTAACTTTGGTCAATGAAACACTAATATCATTGATTAGATGGGTTGCTGGGCTGAGGAGTGACAGATGAAGTTTAATTTCGATGAATATGAGATGCTGCATTTTGCAAAGACAAATTAGGGCAAGGCTTATACACTTAATGGTAAGGTCCTGGGGAGTGTTGCTGAACAAAGAGACCTTAGAGTGCAAGTGCATAGTTTTTTGAAAGTGGAGTCGCAGGTAGACAGGGTAGTGAAGAAGGCATTTGGTATGCTTGTAGAAGGCTGCTCACCAACATCCTCTTCAGGGCAGAAAGGGATGGGCAATAATTGCTGGCCCAGCCAGAGATGCCTACTTTCCACGAACGAATCATGATAAAATAAATATCTTAGGGAACCAGTCAGGAGATAGAAGAAAGTGAAAATCAGTAAGACAAATATCATGCTTTGAAATAAAGTCAGAAACCAATTCAATCAAGACAAATTGTGTGCTGGACAGGTGTTGGCGAGCTAATCAATGTTTAGGCATAACACAGAGCTAATAGTGAGTAACCATTAATAAGCAGAAACTTTTAGCAGCCAGGAGACAACAGAAGAAAGACTTAGGCAAAAGAACAGAACAAAAGGTAAACACGAGCCAGCCAAATATCACAATTTAGCGTTCTGTAATGAACTAATTGAACATACTGCCTTATTAAGTATCTCTCTTTCATATTTATTGTGATAAAGTGAACACGTTCAGTAAACCTGTGAAAATTCACTCACACCCAGAGTGGTCTTATAACTAATCTGGACTGGCAAGTTCTCTTAAACCAGATCTCTCTACTCAATTGAAGTTAAATTCAACATCCCAGATCTTATTGTGTATTTATAAACTCTAAATCTAGCAGGTTGTAATATTTTCAGTAAGTGCAGTTTTTACAATATTTAGAATAAATCCTCTCTCTTTCCTTTTGGTGGTAGTGCCTACATTATTAGATTATGGAGAAACAGGAGGATTTACATTTATGATCAGTTTTCATGACCAGCAGATGCGTCAAAGAGCGTACCAAAGAAATGCTTTTGCAAATGTGGGTACTCTTCTATTGCAGGAAATGCAGTGATCAATTTGTGCACAGCAAGCTCCCACAAACAGTAATATGATAATCAGCAGATAATTAGCTTTTCTGATATTGATTGAGGCATTAATATTAGCCAGTTTCCCAGGAATAATACTTCTTCAAAACTGTGTCATTGAGAGTTAGTTCTTGTCTCCCACATAGGTGGCATGTTTGGAAGTGTGAAGGCCACTTAATTAGGAATGTTCATATCATATCTGAATGCTGCTACCTTCCTGCCTTCACTGGAATTAAGTTTGGGGCAGAATGATCCACACTCAAGCTTCCAACATTAAAGCAGTGAAGTGGCTTGAAGGCCTCAGCCTGCTGCATTAGGGTTTGACAGGTCCAACAGGCCAACCTATATAGACAGCTGACCAGGTGAGTGATGGGGGGCAGGAGGGTGAAGGTGTCTTGATCAAAAGCAATCAGTGCCTAATAGCGAGGGACTTTACATGGCGCAGAAGGCTGTCTGCTAAGAGATACACCCTGCCCTTGATTCTCGCCTTTAATGGAGTGGGGGTGGGGTGGTGGTGGAGAATGGCCTTGTAGTATTGTCTCTAGGCTACTTATCCACACACCAGGAAATGTTTTGCATTCTCATCATGGCATATGTGAGGGTATTTTTGTTAAAGTAAATGCTGTAAAAATAAGTTAAGTTTTGGGAGATGAACAGTTACTTTGCAAAACCTCCAAAGGCCAATTGTGCATATCTGAATTCAAGAAAAAACTTGAAATAAAAGTCTAATAATAACAGTGAATCAATTGTTGTAAAATCCTATCTGGATCCTCTTTAGTGAAGTCATTCCTAGCTGGACTTTCTTACATGTGACTTCAGAACCACAGTAACGTGTCTGACTCCTAAATCTCCTTACAATTCCATGACCATCTCTGAGTAAGTCTAGTAAGATCAGCAGGACAGAGCCAGCAGATGGAGCAGCGCAGTGGTATACAGTTGACAGGAAGTTCCCTGAAGGTCCTCACCATTGAACCTGCACTCAGTGAAGTCTCATGTCACAGGGTCAAACATGAATAAGGAAACCTCCTCCCAATTATCACGTACTGCACACCCCCCACCCCTCAGCTGATGAATCGGAACTTCACCATGTTGAGCACATGGAGAAAGCACCAAGAGTCATAAGGACATAGAATGTACACTGGTGGGCTGTTTTAATGCCCACCACCAGGAGTGACTTGGCAGTACCAAAGTTGACCAAGCTAGTCAATTCCTAAAGAATACAACGCTAGATTAGTCTATGGCAGATGGCGAGGGAATCCTCACTGATCTGCCTGCTGCAAATACATCTGACAATATCAGTAAGATGACCATACAGTCCTCATGGAGTGAAAGTCCTGTCTTGTCTTTGAGAATACTGCCAGGCAATGACCTTCTCCAACATGACAGAATCTAGTCATTGCCCCTTGAAATTCAATGGCACTGCCATCACTGGATCCCCCATTATCAACGATCTGAAAATTAATATTAACCAGAAACTGAACTGAACTAGTCATATAAATATAATGGCTGCAAGAGCAGATCAGAGACTAGGAATCCTGTAATGAATAACTCACTTCCTGACTTCTCATAGCCTGTCCACCATCTAGAAGAGACCAGTTAGGAGTGTGTTGGAATACTGCCTGCTTTGTCTGGATTGGTGCAGCTCCAATAAAATGCAAGAAGCTTGATACCATCTAGGACAAAACAGGCCCACTTGATTCGCACCACATCCACAAACATTCTCTCCCTCCATCAGCGAAACACATGTCATCCTGAAGACGCATTATAGAAATTCACCAAGGCTTCTTAGACTGCAACTTCCAAACCAACACCACTACCATCTGGAAGGACAAGGACCACATATTGGGACACAACAGCCTACAACTTTCCCTCCAAGTTACTCACCATCCTGACTTGGAGATATAACACCATTCCTTCAGTGTTACTGGTTCAAAATGTTGGAAATTACTCTTTAACGCCATTTTGGTTGTATCTATACCATATGGACTGCAGCAATTCAAACTACAGCTCAACACCAACTTTTAAAAGGCAATAAGCATTGGGCAATCAATGCTGTCCTAGCCAGCGATACCCACATCCCATGAATTAAGAAAAAGAAATTGCTGTTTTTGGAAATTTGCTACGTGCAAAATGATCACCATGTTTCCTCCATCGTAACAGTGAAATATCTGGTGGTTGTGGAAAGATGCTGTGTAAAGTCTTTGTTTTACTTTAATTGTCATTTATTGCCAAGATGAAAACCACACAGTAAAGAAGCTTGGGGATCATATTTGTATGCGTTTTTGTTTCTGACATCTGGTCTGAGTAGAAGTTTATTGAAAACTCAAACTATCTATGCCGCCAAACCATATCAAAACAGAATTCAATGAGTACCCTGACCTGTATTGTAGAAGTCAGGTATAAAGGGAACAATTTCCTCTGTCAGCTAAATATCCCATAATTGTAAACCCGTTTGCATCAAATTAGTTTATCCTTTTGTCAGACACAGAAATGATAAAAATACACCTCTTTGCCATCCAAGACTTATTTTTGAAATGGCACGGTAAATCATGGAAAGATATGACTGTCTAGTCCAAACCAAGACAAATGCAGATACTCATTTCCAAAACAGAAACCCACGTAATTCAGTTCCATTCATCCCCGATTCTGCAACCTCCCCAGTGCCAGAGATGACTTATTCCTGGCGTGTGATTTTCTTCAAAATGAGCAAGGGCTGGAGAATCCACAGCTGTTAACCTTACCTCCAATTGGTATTTCTTTTTAGTATGGCTCTACACTGGAACCATGGGAGCACCGGTTCTATGTATACTCATTAGTGTGGCACTTACCCTGTTAAACAATTTGCTTTTCTTCATGTTGTGTAGATCATTAACTGGATCAGGTTACGGAAAATAAAAGTTACATCCAGACTATGAATAATTCAATCAAATAACTGTACAGAACATATATCCAACTATATAGATTTCACAACTGTAAATGTTGAAAATACTCAAAGGCTGCTGAGGTTAGATTAGGCTAAATTTTATCCAGATATATACACATATATATATAAAGCTGGCATTAATTTCACATCTTTGAATCACTGTTAACTTTGAACTGCTTCTCTCTTTTGGTTCTAATGCACCCAGTGCTCTAAAGACTGGTCTAAATTTGCCTCCATCAGGGTATTTTACCTGATGTGGCAATGCTTATGTTATCTCCTATTACAGTAGAACATGACACTGATATTGAAAAATCAGATAAACATTTATCAGAATTAACTATTATGTACAAATATTATACTTACTCAGCACATAAGTGTTTGGGTTAATATGAAGCTATTAATTTACCACAGGGGTACATGTTTCTACTAGAGTGTCGTACTTCATATGATCCGAGGAAAGATAGAATATGAGACCTTTCAAATCTGAGGTCACATGCTATGATACAGTGACAATGTCATGTGCATGTCTCTCAAGGCATCCTGACATACTGACCATGAGATATAACACACAGGAACCCTGCCCATATGTTAAAGTACCAAGCTCGCTGCATCCAACTCCTGCTGTGCCAAGCTCTGCTGTGCCTATGGATTTCCCTTTATTCTAAAACACTTATAGCTCGTTGGAAGGAACATTAGTTCTCAGGCAGCCTCCCAGATGGGTGAACTGCAAACAGTTCAGCCTGAGAGGAAAAGCTGAAAGAGACTCACTGAAAAAGCCACCTGATTGGTGTCTACGATTGATGACTGCAGCTATCACAGGAGTGGAAAGAAAAGTCAAGTTTTAAACATTTTTATGAAGGGACATGGGGAGGAAGCTAATTTCTAACAAAAACTGGCAGAATAACATTAACGGAGAAAAAAATAATAAATTGTAATAATTATATCAAATTTTCTCTCACATCTGGGATTAACTCACCTCTTCAACCTACCATCTGTTCAGGAAAATTTCTCAGCTCATAATTTCCCTTCTCTTTCTGCAGCCCATATTAAATATTATACACTGCACCCATACCACTGATCTGTATGTGCAACAATAAAAAGACATTGTCTTTGTTGCAAATTTCTTTTGCATGCCAATTCTAGGCCAAAGTTTAAGCTTGAAAAATCCATGTCATGGAATCCTACGCATGCTGTCTATAAAAAGAATCAACCATTCAGTAAAGTTGTATAGCTCCAACTGAATTATTACGAACGTTGCATCTAAAATTTTGCTTATCTCAAAATGGCAACACACTTCTGAATCTAAAAAAGTTGACATCCATATAAATATTGCTCACAAAATAACATGAACTAAATGGCTTTATATTTTGATATATCAAACAATTTATGAATTGTAATCATTTAGTTATGTTTTAAATAAAATTTAGCTTGTTTAAACTGGCCCAAGAAAAGAGGAATGAACCAAAAACTAAAAAGAATTCGGTTTAAATCAGTGAAATAAAGCTCTTTAGATTAATTCCTGGTATCCACCATTGTGATTTGATGGTGGTTCCTTTTGAAAAAAAGACATGGAATTCCAGTGTTATGATTAGGGTAATATCACTGACTATTGAATTCAATGGAAAATTGGGGTGTAAAAGCAGCTTTGCACACAAATAATATAAAACAAAACAACTGTAGATATTGGAGACAAAGTGCTGGAGAAACTCAACAGGTCGGGCAGGATGCGTGAAGAGTCAAACAGAGTTAACGTTTGAGTTCAGTGACTCTTTAATCCAGTGCACCCAATCTTGGTAGTTGCTCAATGGGTTGCTTAGGTTACAATGACCCATTCATAAACCAGATAGGTATGGGCTGAGATATTCTCACTTTCTAAAGGCGAGTGGTGTCTCTGACCTTGAAAAAGAAGGAGAGGGTGAACAAGGTAGAAGCAAAATGAAAACATCATCCATCACAGTGACAGAACGCTGTGGAGGCCAAGTCATCTTTAAGACAGAGATAGATAAGTTCTTGATTAGCGAGGGGATGAAGGGTTATACAGAGAAGGCAGGAGAATCGGTTGAGAAACATATCAGCCATGATTGAATGGCAGAGCAGAGTCAATGGGCTGAATGGCCTAATTCTGCTCTTATATCTAATGGTCTTATGGACTAAAATATAGATGATACATTTGGAATAATTCCCCCACCTCACCCAAAAAAAGCAATAAAATTGTTT
Organism: Rhincodon typus; assembly: GCF_021869965.1. Lineage (NCBI taxonomy): Eukaryota > Metazoa > Chordata > Chondrichthyes > Orectolobiformes > Rhincodontidae > Rhincodon > Rhincodon typus. The sequence goes on from NC_063336.1 coordinate 45,076,533, forward strand.
TGAAAAGAATTGAAAAAAAAAATTGTTTAAGACACAGCTAGAGTTTTGTGTGCAGTTCTGGAATCCACATTGTAAGAGGGATGTGATAGTACTGGAGAGGAGATTTATCAGGATGTTGCTTGGGCTGGAGAGTTTCTGTTTTGAGGAGAGACTGGGGTTGTTTTCCTTGGAACGGAGAAGATTGAGAGAGACATGGCTGAGATGTCTAAAATTATGAGGGGCATAGGTAGAGTAGACAGGAAGAAGTTTTTCCCTTGATGAAGGGATTAATGATTGGGGGCATAAATTTAAGGTAAGGGGCAAGAGGTTTAGAGGGGATGTGAGGAAAATCTTTTTCACCCAGAGGATGGTGGGAATTTGGAAGTCAATGCCTGTAAAGGTGATAGAGACAGAAATCCTTAAAAATGTGATGGCCTGGTGGTATTATAACTTGACTATTAATCCAGAGACCCAAGTAATTTTCAAATCCCGCCATAGCAGATTTCGGAATTTGAATTCAATAAAAATTTGGAATTAAGAGTTTAATGACGACCATGCCAATTGTCCACCTATGGTTCACTAATGCCCTTCAGGGAAGGAAACTGCTGTCCTGTAGCCAGTCTGGCCTACATGTGACTCCAGATCCACAGTAATGTGGTTGAATCTAAACTGCTCCTCTAGAAGGGCAATAAATTTCGGCCTAACTAAATAAAGACACCCACATCCAGTGAATAAACAATACAAAACATTGATGAGTCATGTTGCAGCTGTATAAAACTTTAGTTAACCATGGATAAGATGGATAGTCAGTGTCTTATTCCCAGAGTGCAAATGACAAATACTAAAGGGCATAGATTTAAGGTAAGAGGGAAGAAGTTTAAAGCTTTAGGTCAAGTTTCTTTTTTAACAGAGGATGGTAGGTGGCTGCAACACGCTGTCAGGCGAGGTGGTAGAAACAGGTATGATAGCAACATTTAAGAAGAATTAGAACAGAGACATGAACAGGCAGGGAATAGAGGGTTACAGATCATGTGCAGGCAGATAGGCTTTGTTTAGAATGGCATCATGGTCGGCTCAGACACGGTGGGCCGAATGGTCTTTTCCTGTGCTGTACTGTTCTATGTCCTATAACATGACAATAGCAAACACAGACAATGTTGCAGGCTATCATCAGGGCTAGCAGCAGCTGTGGAGAGAGAAATAGAGTTAACATTTCAAGTCTGGTATGACTCTTTTTCAGAACTAATCGTGTTGGAATTTTTTTGTTTAAATAATTTTGACTGAGGAAGAGCAAGAAGGCAGTTGGTATACAGGGCCAGTGCAAAAGGCAATGGGATTGTACATAATGGAGAAAGAAAAGAAAATATGTAAAAAGAATCTAAATTAAGGTATGAAGGGGAGAGAATTCACTCTAATGACTAAGCACTAAGTATACAAGATACAAACATGACATGGCTATGAGGTGTAAGGGTGGGAAAGAATGTAAGAAAATGGAGAACAGACATAATGTGGTCAGTTTCTGAAGTTATTGAATTCAATATTAAGACCACAAGGTTGCAAAGTCACTAAAATTAGGTGCTGGTCCTTAAGCTTGCATTGTGCTTCAATGGGACATTGCAGCAGGACCAGGGCAGAAATGTTAACTTGACAGCAAGGCTATATTATGTATGAAGGTGCGAAAGTTCCTTTCTCTTTTTGTTCAAAGTAGCATCAATATATTGGCCAATCCTCAATTATCTGTGAGAAGGTGGTGGTAGTGATTGCCTTCTTGTCTATGTTGTTTTGGTACTAACCCCAGCGCTGTTAGGGAAGACCCAAAGATTTTGACCCAACAACAATGAAGGAACGACAATGTATTTCCAAGTCCGACAAATGTGTGACATGTTACATTTATCATTTAATTCAGACATTCTGATCCTTGGGAGATGTTAACTTTCTTTGCAAGTGTATTTAGTTTGAGCATTTTTGTTTATTTATTGGTGTTTAATTTAAAATAATCTTGTTCAAATCTTTTTTGTACTTTATCTTGTCCATGGTAGGCAAAGGACATGCTTGCTTGTGTAAAAGCTGGAGACATTATTCCAATATGGCTGCCAGTTACAGTTCATGCTCTCATTTCTTGTGGAATAAGATCAACAGATGCTGACATTAGTATGTTGCTGTAAAACACATCTTGAAATATCCTGAATGCTCTATGTATTTCTAGCAATCAAAAAATATTGCAGCTGATAATATGGCTTTAATAAGCAAGACCAAAATCCTATGTAGAGACTCGGAAGAAAATTTACTCTCTTAGAAGACCACAATGGTAGAAGCTTGTCACTCATGAAGCACGTTGCACAACAATGGAGACTAATGTATATTTTAACAGTCCATGGGAACTGGGTTTATGGAAATTTTATTCCAAATCTAAACTTGCTATTTTTAGGTTGAATGCTATATCTCCGACCCAGCACAATTAACTCAATGCAGCTAATGTTTGCAACACATATCAAAAATATATCCCACCATATAGAAATGAAAATAGGTCAATATTCTCTTCCAACCAAAACAGACTATCTAAACTCTGCTCCAGTTATAAGTTACCGAACTGATGAACACTTTCTTTTTTTTTCTTTGATGACATGTAGGCATCACTGAAAAGTTCAGCACTTATTGCTCATTCCTAATTACCCTTGAACTAAGTGCTTAATTGGCCATTTCAGTGTGCAATTAAGAATCAACCAAATAGAAATATGTCTAAAGGCTAGGCCAGCTACAAATGGTAGATTTCCTTCATTAACAATTGTTATGGCTACTGATACCGAGACTAGTTTTGTATTCCATATTTATTCATTGGAACTAAATTCCCCAGCTACCATCTTGGATTTAAATGCATGTCCTTATGTGATAATCATGGCCTCTGTTCAGTGATATTACCTCTACGCCATTATCTCCCCTCCATGTCACACAATTGGAAAATCTGGATCTTGAGGAATTTGCTTGAGAAACCAGCTCCATAGTTTAACAGACTAAAGGAAACATGTATTTTATATATGAAACAGAACTTATATCCTGAGCCCTGTTTTCACCAAAAGTTCCTAGTGGGAGTGGAAGACATTCTAGTTAGATGTCTGATATTGGTAGAGCCAAAGTTTAGCAGGCTGCAAATCAGGCTCCTAACCCAAAGATAGATTTCTCTTGCTAAGTGTTCCAGGTAAAGAAAAAGATCTCCACTTGCATGAAAAACTTATCCAGTAAAGAATTTATTTGGCAAATCTCAAAGGTTGTAAGGTTCTTTCTATCTCATTCTCCAGAATAACATTTGTGCATTAAATCAGTAGTAATTATTTTCTGAAAGTTAATTTTTTATATCAAAAATAATAGTGTAACACCAATAATATTAAATATCTATGTTTTCTATTATTTTCATGGTTTTATTGCAGTTAGTTCCAAGTTATTATTTTCTATAAAGCTGTAACATCTTCTGTTACCACCTTTGTGACTTTAAGATTAGGACAGGTCAGGTTGTCTCATATTTTAAAGAAATCTTGGTCAACTATTCCTAACCAAATAGTAGATGGTATGTCCCAAGAAAGATCAGGAGGCCAGAATATTTAATAATAGGAGCTTTTTAACGGGCTGTCCACTCTGCAGGCAGCAAGATCAGACTTGTGGTTTCCTGTCCAAAATGACCAATGCTGTTTCATGATCAGACTCTTATAGTGACAGTCCACCATACTTACACCAACGCATAGCATTCCTCCCCCCTTTATAACAGTGGTTCTTGCAATGAAAACATTCATAATATTTATAATCATACATGCCACAGTCAGTAAACATGATTTTCTAGAAAGCATCAATTCCTGTGTGGCTATCACACAGCTGAGGCATCTGTTTATTCTTCTCTGATAACAAGGTGTAGAGCTGGATGAACACAGCAGGCCAAACAGCATCAGAGGAGCAGAAAACTGACGTTTCGAGTCTAGACCCTTCTTCAGAAAAAAATTTTGGCCCTCATTCCCCATAGGAGACATCCTGCTTTTATGGATGTATAGGATGAGCTGAAGTGCTAAACTTGTTGATGATATTCAACAGCTGTGTGACCTTGAATAAGTCCTTTGAACATTCCTGTACATGCCAAAGATGGCACAATCAATGTGCTTTCCTGTAGTTGTCTTTCTGTGCCTTGCTGTTTTTCACACTGTATAAAGAAAGAGAGTTTCATTTCAAGATGCTGGACTTCACCTTGGACTGGGATCACGAACTGTGCCAGGAATAACCTAAGCCTCTAGACCAGTCATCGATTGAGGGGTCCCTGACGGACAGAAGGGCATGAGGCTTATTGTTTTTATTTCCTTTCTTTTTCATTCTTTTTATTGATTTAATAAATGTTCCTTTCTTTTTTCATCTTTTATTATTACTTAATAGATGTTCATATTTAAGCAAATTGCTGTCATTGAGTCTTCTCTTAACTACATTTAATTCTTACTTTCATTTGACACATGACTTCAGTTCTGGGATTGTTTCTGTGATCTTACCATGCATATTATGCCCATCACTTTGACAGTGGTGGGTCGTTTCTAGTGTACTTTATAACTTGTCCTGCCATTACAAGCATGTTACCCTGTTTGAAGTAGAAAATGTTTGCATAAGGACTGTTTGTAGTCAACTCATTTTGCAAAAGAAATCTACAGAGCCCTGAGCATTCCCATGCAATTTGGATTGCTGATACTTAATTGTGTACGACTAAGCTGATAGCAACAATGCCCACCTTGTACACAACTCACTACTAGACAAGGCATCCATGTGTGAGGCCCAAATATTGTGGTCAACAGTCTGTGGTCTGTTAATAAGGTAAATTCCCAGCATACAGGTATTGGTAGAATCATCTAATACCAAAAATGATTCCTAGAGCTTCTTTCTCTATCTGTATATCACTCATTTCTGCTTTGTTTAATGATCTTGTTACAAAAGTTATTGGTTTCTCTTCAACAATAGGTTATATGTGAGAAACAACCGCCCACACTCCACACAGTGATACATCACATATTAGTTGCAACAGTAACTTTGGGTGGAAATGGGTCAGGACTTCTGACTTCAAATAAATCTTCTTTGGCTTGTGTAGAGGCTCTTCCTCATTGATCTCCCCATTTCCAGTTCTTCAGCATAATAAATTGAGCAATGGCTTGAGAATGAGCTGCAAGATTTGGGACAAACCTGCCATAGTAATTTAGCAAACGGAAAAATAATTGTAGTTGGTTTACTTTTTTAAATGCTGGTGCATTGCAGCTGTTTCCTGCCCAAAATGGCCGAAGATATTATTATGGTGTCATGTGCTCAAATTTTTAAAATGACCACCAACCATACTTCAACAGATACACAACAGAAGCCATAACTGGTTGTAAGATAAAGATTAATATTGTGTATTGAACAAGTACAACTTTATATACCCTATTTCCAACAGTCTATATGCATTATGAGTTGTAAATGGCTCAAAGCTACATTGTGAAATTATTACATTGTGAATATTTACATGTTAGCTTTAATGTCACTGGTCTGCAGCAATACTTTTTGGGTTGTACACTGAACAGAAGTTGTCACATGACAATTTAGAGTTTACCCTGATAGGGCACAGGTAAAAGAAAAGCAATGGGAAGAATTTTCCAAATTTAGTCAGTGTTTTATTGAGTGAGATTCACGGCATCCTGCTGGCCAAGAATCACATTGGCTTTTGTGAAGGTATCTTCTGCTCTGCACTGGCATCTTTGGTGCTTCTCCTCTGCAATGCATTGCATGTGAAGTGGAAGCACTTACTATTGCCATCAGTGATGGAAGTGGATGGCAGATCAGTTTGTGGTGATGCAAAAAGAGGAGAGGTAGTGAGGTGTCCATAGTGAGTAGGAAGTACAAAGGCAAGGTAGGGTTAGTATTTGGGAGAAAGAAGTGGGTGAAAGTCATTGAGTGGACATAATTGTTACAACATGGAGATAGATGGGTGAACTAAATCAGCCTTTCTACCTCTGCATTGGAAACACAGTAAAATTAAAGCCTGCAAAGACCTTCAAAATTGACCTCAATAGATCCTAATCAAGCTTATGAATAACCAATTACAGACACCAGTTCTTACCTTAAACAAATGATTTAGCAATATTTTAAACAATCTGATAACTTTAGCAAAGTAAAATTAAGTGACAAATTAATCTAATTTGTCAATACGACAAACTTAAAACCTTTGTTTTCAGCACTATAAAGGTGAGTGTGGTAGGTTAGTGGTTATAATATTAGAATAATAATCTAAAACTGTGAATTAATAATCCAGAGATAACAGTTCAAATCACACCATGGGAACTGAAAAATCATACTTTATAAATTCTTTGAGAAGATAACAAGCAAATTCGACAAAGGAGAGCCAGTGAATGTGATCTATTTATATTTCCAGAAGGCCTTTGACAAAGTGCCACGCAGGAAGCTGCTAAATAAGATGATCCATGGTGTTAGGGGCAAGGTACTGACAAGGATAGAGAAGTGGATGACTGGCAGAAGGCAAAGAGTGAAGATGAAGGGGTCTTCTTCAGGATGGAGCCAGTGACAAGTGGAGTTCTACAGGTGTCAGTGTTGGAACCATAATTATTCATATTATATATTAATGATCTGGATGAAGGAACTAAGGGCATTGTGGCTACATTTGCATGTGACACAAGGATAGGGAGAGGGACAGACTGTTGAGGAAGTGGATAGGCTGCAGAAAGACATAGGTTAGGAGAGTGGGCAAAAATGTAGCAGATAGACATAGACAGGCTAGGAGAATGGGCAAAGAAATAGCAGATGGAATACATTGTGGGAAAGTGTGAGGTTATGCTCCTTGGTAGAAAGAATAGAGGCATAGACTATTTTCTAAATGGGGAAAGGCTTCAGAAGTATGAAGCACAAAGGGACTGAGGAGACCTAGTTCAGGATTTTCTCAAAGTTAACAGACAGGTTCAGCTGGCAGTTAGGAAGGTAATCTTAGCATCCATTTCAAGAAGGCTAGAATACAAGAGCAGGGGTATACTGCTGAGGCTGTATAAGGCCCTGGTCAGACTACAATTGGAATATTGTGAGCAATTTTGAGTCCCAGGTCTAAGGAAGGATATGCTGGTGTGAGACAAATTCCAGATGAGATTTACAAGAACAATTTCAGGGATGAAGGCCTAGTCATATGAGGAGTGGTTGAGGACTCTGGGCCTGTACTTGATTGAGTTTAGAAAGATGAGGAGGGGGTATCTCATTGAAACTTAAAGAATACTGACAGGCCCTGATACAGTGTATGTGAGGCAGATGTTTCCACTGGTAGGAGAGACTAGGACCTGAAAGCATGGCCTCACAGTGAAGACGCAACCCTTTAGAATGGACATGAAGAATTTCTTCAGCCAGTGGGTGGTGAATCTGTGGGACTCAGTGCCACAGACGGCTGTGCAGGCCAAGTCATTAAGTATAGTTAATACAGAGATAGGTTCTTGATCAGTAAGGGGATCAATGATTACAGGGAGAAAGCAGGAGAATGGGCTTGAGAAACATATCTGCCATGATCCAATGACAGAGCAAACTTGTATGTTCTAATTTTGCTCCTATATCTTACGGTCTAAAAGAAAGCCAGACAGACAGACAGACAAAGTTACTTTATTGCTTGATTTTCTCAAGATATTGATCAGGATCACCTTTCAGTTCACTCAGATAAAGGCAGCAATACTCTTAACTTAGTTTTTTTATTCTCGGAGTTTCTCGTGAGTGGATAGGCAGGGAGCATTCAAATCTTCATATTGTAGCATCAACAGCCAGATTCTTTTCTCAAGGAAAACCACAGTCCAAAACCCAGTTCAAACTCTAACTACTCCCTAAGGTCCCAGTTATCATTCAATATCTGCCATCTGCTTGAACATAACGTCCTTTCCAGACTTGCTGGAACAAATTCCCAGGTACTGACCTCTTTAATAGCCAACTTCTGCTATCTGTTTAAACTGAATGCTCTTCCCTGACAATGAACCGTCTGCAGAACTTTTGGACAGGAATCAACCTGCAATTAACTTCCAGGCTTGGTCTCATGAATAAACAAAAAACACATTTGATCTGGTTCCCTTTTAACACAAGTTGCTACCCATAGTCCAAAAGTTATCTTTAGCTCATAGTTCTCAGTTCACAGCTCCAAACCAAAATTAATAAAAGAAAAAAAAAGAAAAATCACCGAGGGTTCTAACATGATGCATAAAATGAAGATTTACCAAACTGATTCCTGCGATGGCAAGACTGATGTATGAAGAGAGATTGGATTGGTTAGGAACTATATCCACTAGAGTTTAGAAGAATGACAGAGATCTCACAGAAACCTATAAAATTCTGAGATATGACTGGACAGTGTAAAGACAGGAAGGAAGTTTCTAATGTCCCAGGTGTCCAGAATCAGGATATGGTGACAGTCTAATGATGTGGAGTAGGATATTTAAAACTGATATGAGGTGAAATTTCTTCACCTAGAGAGTGGTGAGCCTTTGGAATTCTGTGCCACAGAGAGTGGTTGTGGTTAAAACATTGAATGTTTTCAAGAAGGGGTTAGAAATCGTTGTTAGAGCTGCAGCCATCAAAAAGAAAATGAGAACAGGATACTGAGCTGGTTAATCAGCCATGATCATACTGAATGGCACAGCAGACCCAAAGTCCGAATGTCCCACTCCTGGTCCTATGTTCTATGTTTCATGCAACTCTGAGAGTAGTGGTCTCTGATCCATGGTTTGATACATGTGCATGTACAGGGAATGTGAGTGTGAGGTAGCAGAGGTTAGTTGGTGGCACTTACTGATCTACATCCTGTAGTGCTGGACGTTCTCGTCAACCAAAGATACTGACAGAGGCCCATTTCACTCTGGCAGAGCCTGGTGGCGTGGTCTCTTGTCTGATAGAGAAAAGACATTCTTCCTCACCACCACCATATCCACCAGCACCTTAAGGTGTGTGTCAGCATAGAACATAGAACATTACAGCGCAGTACAGGCCCTTCGGCCCTCGATGTTGCGCCGACCTGTGAAACCAATCTGAAGCCCAGCTAACTTAAACTATTCCATTATCATCCATATGTTTATCCAATGACCATTTAAATGCCCTTAAAGTTGGTGAGTCTACTACTGTTGCAGGCAGGGCATTCCACGCCCTTACTACTCTCTGAGTAAAGAACCTACCTCTGACATCTGTCCTTTATCTATCACCCCTCAATTTAAAGCTATGTCTCCTCGTGCTGGCCATCACCATCTGAGGAAAAAGGCTCTCACTGTCCACCCTATCTAATCCTCTGATCTTCTTGTATGTCTCTATTAAGTCACCTCTTAACCTTCTTCTCTCTAACAAAAACAGCCTCAAGTCCCTCAGCCTTTCCTCATAAGACCTTCCCACCATACCAGGCAACATCCTGGTAAATCTCCTGTGCACCCTTTCCAATGCTTCCACATCCTTCCTATAATGCGGCGACCAGAACTGTACGCAATACTCCAAGTGCAGCCGCACCAGACTTTTGTACAGCTGCAACATGACCTCATGGCTCCGAAACTCAATCCCTCTACCAATAAAACCTAACATACCGTACGCCTTCTTAACAACACTATCAACCTGGGTGACAACTTTCAGTGATCTATGCACATGGACACCGAGATCTCTCTGCTCATCCACACTACCAAGAATCTCGACAGCAGGCTGTGTCACGAGATTTTAGTGCATACTTTCTCATGATGCCAAATTAACTTCTGGACCCATAATTTCGGAAAGGAAACAGAAACAAACTTTTACTTCTATTGTTATTGAGCTAGTTTTCTTCAATTGCAGATGAAGACAACATTGGCCTTATGTTGATTGCCATCATGTGTTGAGTGACCCACACTCAGATCGACATGAATGTGTAAATAATTATTTATGTGTTCAGAAAAGGGAAGACCAAGACAAGAACTTCTAGAACCAAACTGAATACAACAAATGCCAGGATCAAGGGAATGGAAGCTGGCAATGAAAAATTGAAAAAAACTAAAAAACCGACAGAACTGCTGATGATGCAAATCAGAAACAAAAACAGAAGTTGCTGGAAAAGCTCAGCAGGACTGCAGTATCTGTGAAGAAAAAAAATCACAGTTAACGTTTTGGGTCCGGTGACTCTTCCCCAGAACTGACCCAATTCTGAGGAAGGGTCATCAGACCCGAAACGTTAACTCTGATTTTTTCTTCACAGATGCTGCCAGACCTGCTGAGCTTTTCCAGAAAATTTGGTTTTTGTGCAAAATACTAAATGTCTGGCACTTAAACTTTACATTTGAGTTTCAAATTAAAGATAAACAGTTACATTTTGCTGTTCCTTGCTCACTCTCCTGAATTAAATAAACTCAGTCACTCAAAAGTCAGAGATAGTAGGAACTGCCGATGCTGGAGAATCTGAGATAACAAGGTGTAGAGCTGGATGAACACAGCAGGCCAAGCAGCATCAGAGGAGCAGGAAGGCTGACGTTTCGGACCTAGACCCTTCTTCAGAAATGGGGGAGGGGAAGGGGGTTCTGAAATAAATAGGGAGAGAGGGGGAGGTGGATAGAAGATGGATAGAGGAGAGGATAGGTGGAGAAGAGACAGACAGGTCAAAGAGGCGGGGTTGGAGCCAGTAAAGGTGAGTGTAGGTGGGGAGTTAGGGAGGGGATAGGTCAGTCCAGGGAGGACGGATAGGTCAAGGGGGCGGGATGAGGCTAGTAGGTAGGAGATGGGGGTGGGGCTTGAGGTGGGAGGAAGGACAGGTTGGGGAGGTGGGGGCAAGCTGGGTTGGTTTTGGGATGCGGTAGGGGGAGGGGAGATTTTGAAGCTTGTGACGTCCACATTGATACCATTGGGCTGCCGGATTCCCACGCGAAATATGAGGTGCTGTTCCTGCAACCTTCGGGTGGCATCGTTGTGGCACTGCAGGAGGCCTAGGATGGACATGTCGTCTAAGGAATGGTGGAGTTGAAATGGTTCGCGACTGGGAGATGCAGTTGTTTGTTGCGAACCGAGCGTAGGTGTTCCGCAAAGCGGCCCCCAAGGCTCTGCTTGGTTTCCCCGATGTAGAAGAGGCCACATCTGGAACAGCGGATCACTCAAAAGTCAGCCTGAATTGATATGGCAGCACAATAAAATATAGGCTGGCTATTTGGTGCCGCTATTTAAGAAAAGTGGCAAGGAAAAGCCAGGGAACTATAGACCGGTAAGCCTGACATCAGTGGTGGGCAAGTTGTTGGAGGGGATCCTAAGGCACAGGACTTACATGTATTTGGAAAGGCAAGGACTGATTATGGATATACAACATGGCTTTGTGCATGGGAAATCACTAACATGATTGAGTTTTTAGAAGTTACCAAGAGGATTGATGAGGGCAGAGTGGTGGACGTGATCAGTAGGGAGCTCGACAAGGTTCCTCATGGTAGACTGGTTAACAAGGTTAGATCACATGGAATACAGGGAGAACTAGCCAATTGGATACAGAACTGGCTTGAAGGTAGAAGACAGAGGATGGTGGTGGATGGTTGATTTTCAGACTAGAGCCCTGTGACCAATGGTGTGCCACAAGGATCGGTGCTGGGTCCACTGCTTTTCATCATTTATATAAATTAGTTGGATGTGAACATAGGAGGTATGGTTAGTAAGTTTGCAGATGACACCAAAATTGGTGGCATAGTGGACAGTGAAGAAGGTTACCCCAGAGTACAACAGGATCTTGATCAGATGGGTTACTGGGCCAAGGAGAGGCAGATGGAGTTTAACTTCGATAAATGTGAGATGCTGCATTTTGGAAAGGCAAATCAAGGCAAGACTTATACACTTAATGGTAAGGTCTTGGAAAGTGTTGCTGAACAAAGAGACCTTGAAATGCACGTTCATAGTTTCTTGAAAGTGGAGTCGCAGGTAGATAGGATAGTGAAGAAGGCATTTTGCATGCTTGCCTTTATTGGACAGTCTATTGAGTATAGGAGTTGGGAGGTCATGTTGCAGTTGTACAGGACATTGGTTAGGCAACTTTTGCAATACTGTGTGCAATTCTGGTCTCTCTGTTATAGGAAGGATGTTGTGAAACTTGAAAGGGTTCAGAAAAGATTTACAAGGATCTTGCCAGGTTTAGAGGGTTTGAGCTATAGGGAGAGGCTGAATAGGCTGGGGTTATTTTTTTCTCTGGAGCATTGGAGGCTGAGGGGTAATCTTATACAGGTTTACAACATCATGAGGGGCATGGATAGGGTAAAAAGACACGGTCTTTTCCCTGGGTTGGGGGATTCCAAAACTAGAGGGCATAGGTTTAAGATAAGAGGGGAAAGATTTAATAGGACCTAAGGAACAACTTCTTCATGGAGAGGGTGGTTCATGTATGGAATGAAGTGCCAGAAGAAGTGGTGGAGGCTAGTACAAATACAACATTGAAAGGTCTCTGGATGGGTGTATGAATAGGAAGGGTTGAGATGGATATGGGCCAAATGCTGGCAAAACAAAACAAAAGAATGCACAAGATTACAAATGCAGCGGTTTCTCCCTCATAACTACGTAGCTTCAGTAGGAATGTAGACTATAGTTTATTTATAAACTGCTTATGGCACAATCTGGATGCCTGTGTTTCATGATCAGCATTTGAAATATCTTCTAGTAAATTATTTAAAATAACTCTTGTTGCCATTCCTTCACAGGTTCATATATTTTGTTTGCATATTTACTGCCAAAGTGATGCCAGAAAATGTGTATTGTAATGGAGTACCCGAAACTTCCAAGGCAGTATTGTGTTGCTGTTATATGATTACTGTCAAAAAACATGTGTTCTCTTCATTCAATTTTATGCAAGTTCCTTTGCCTTAAACCAGTTGCACTTGGTGAATCCTCATGGAAAGCTCATGAATGATTTAGAATGCTATCGGCAGCAGGAGAAATAGGTCAGGTAAAAAAGAGACAGTAGATTTCAGCTAACTCTGCTTATTACTTATGCATGATTATGCATAATTTAACATAGTGCTGAATATGCAGGAGCAGTATAATTGTTTACCAAAATATTTACTCTGCTGTATTTTTCCTTGTACTGAAAATAACTGGGTTTTCACCATCATTGTATAATCACTTCCTTATCATTTTAAATATCTATATGTACGATCAATTTGATGCCTGGACTGAATACGTAAGAAACTGTGATGTTTAAACACAGAGCTTCATTCTGCCATTCAAAGCATGTAATCCATTTCCACTTTGTTTCATTCTTCTCTTCATTGCTCCTGTATCGGCGGCTGGTGGAGTTTTGCTGGGATAATAGATGAGGTTTGTTGTGAATTTATCTTGGAGTGTCACTATTCATTTAGTGGTCGTAGGTGTGGAAGGTGCTGTCTAAGTGGCATTGGGAAATTTCTCTTGGTCAAATGCAGCCTTGATCTCAAGAGCAGCCACTCTCACCTCATCTTTGAAAGCCAGCTCTTTTGTCTATGCTTGAACCAAGAGTGTAATGACATCAGAAGGTGACTGGCAAGTTATCTTGACAGCACTGTTGATAAGTAATGGAAGGTGTTATGATTAAGAGTAGACTGCTGAGTGGTAACTGGTCGGGTTGGATTTGTCCTGCTTTGTGTGTACAGCACATACCTGGGTAATTTTCCACATTGTTGGGTAGATGAGGGCGTTGTACTGAAAGAGCATGGCCAAGAGTTCTGGAGCACAAGTCTTCACTGCTGTTGCCAGAATGTTGTCAAGTGCTATAGTAAGTGCAGTATCCAATGCCTCCAACCATTTCTTGACATTACGTGGAGTGAATCAAATTGGCTGAAAACTCACATCTGTGATGCTGGGAAGCACTGGATGAAGCCAAGTTGGATCATCCACTCAGCATTTCTGGCTGAAGGCTGTTTCAAATGCTTTGACCTCATCTTTTGCAGTGATGTGTTGGGCTCTTCAATCATCGAGGATGGGGATATTTGTGGAACCTTATCCTCCAGTTAGGTGTTAAATTGCCCATCACCATTCATGACGCAAAGTGGCAGGACTATAAAGCTTAGATCTGAACCATTGGTTGCGTCGTCACTTAGCTATGCAGTTTTGCATAATAGTAAACATGTTCGGTAGCTTTACCAGCTTGACAACTCATTTTTTAGGTATATCTGATGCCGCTCCTGGTCATGCAGTCCTATATTCTTTGTTGAACCAGGACTCATCCTTTAGCTTAATGGTAATGTTAGAGTGGGGGATATGACAAGCCACGAGGTTGCAGATTGTGTTTGAGTATGATTCTGCTGTGGTTGATGGCCCACAGCATCTCATGGTTGTCCAGTCTTGAGTTGCTAGATTTACTTGAAATCTGTCCCATTTAGCACGGTGATAATGCCACAATTGAGACATTGTTGGAGACCAGGAAACAAAGAAGAGGTAAGTGACAATTCCTTGACTGGAAATATGACATGAATGCAGTTCTAAAATGTGAATGTAACCTCATTGATAGGTTTATTAAATAATTTAGATGAAAGAAAAATTGTCCATTAAATTCAATAGCAGTGCAAAGTGTGATGAATGTGGTAAAAGACTGAAGGAACACACAAAGAAGATAGCACAATGAAACTATTAAAAAAAATCTTTTGGGAACAATTTGGAAAAGAATTGCACAATATGTTTTAAATGAAATAGAGCAGCATACAGATCTGGAGATGTATTTGAACAAATCATTAATGGTAGAAATCTAATTAGAAATGACCATAGGATTGGAAACATCATTAATTTTGTGTCTTGAGATGTAGAATACAAAAATAACAAGTTCATATTAAACAGGCATAGGATCCTGGGTATGGGTACAGTACTGCATACAACTTTAGGCATCACATATTGAAAGGATACATGTGCAGTTGAAAACATTGTGGTGTTGGTTAGGATGTTGTCAAGCCAAGTGGATACCTTTATGAAGGTATACTTTGAAAGTTTGGATTTTTCCAGTATAGCTGAGAAGGCTCAAAAACAATGTGAGAGAAGTGGTCAAAATTATGAAGATTTATAAAAAGCTATCATTAGATTGTTTCCATTAAATCAAGAGACTGCAGCCAGTAAGCACAAAGTTAAGAAAGAACTGCATTTATACAGTTCTTTTCACATTCTCATGATGTTCCAAAGTCTTTCACAACCAACGAATGACTTCTGAAGTGTATTTGCTATTGATATATTGACAAACATAGTAGCTAATCTGCATAAGCAACAGTGAGATTAGCCACCAAACTAATTATTTTTGGTGGTGTTGGTCAAAGAATATCTGTTGAACTCTATTGTTCTCTTAAGTACCACTGAGGAATTTTTTCATTCATTTGAGTAGGCAAATGGGGCCTCAATGTTTTGCTTAAAAAACAGCACCTCTAATGATGTGGCACTCATTCAGTATTTCACTAAGTGGCAGTCTAGATTGTGCATTTGGTTTCTGGACTGGTGCTTGAACTCTCAATTTTTTAACACAAGAGTCAAGTGCTAATGATCACAATAAGAATTAAAAGGGAAAGGTGGAGGCCAGTTAAAGGGTAACATTTTCCAACACAAGCCATTATCAATGAAGGGGAGAAGAGAATTATTTGGTGAAAGAGTAACAGTCATGGTATGGTAGGTGTACAAGAGGGTGAACTGATGGTATCAAAGCAAAGAGACCCTTGTGGCTTCAAACTAAGAATTCATATGGTGAAGATTCTAATTGCCATGCTATCCCATTATTTTAATTTCAAACACCAATGTATTCAAAATACCAATTTTGATTTCAAGTTGAATTTTGTTCCAAATTCGGGTTGAAAAGATAGATATTTTTGGATTCGAAAGTGTAACAATTAAATAACAAAAAAATACAATTACAAATAGAGACTGTGATTTGGTAAATGGTGCATTTCGTAACAAAACTGGATAAATTGCAAGACTGTTTTATTTGCTTTTCCATTATTCCAACATTGCGTTCCAAGAACAAAAAGCATTTTCTACAAGGCTGTGATCATGCATAAGATTGCAGACAAGGCAAAGGAAACAGATTGAATTTAAATGGTTTCCCAATTAATAAAATATAAATTTCTTACCATGATGAGCACTTAAATGTCAAAACGAAACCACAGATGACTACTTTAGAAAAGTGCTTTGGTTGGTCGTCAGTTCATAATTCAATTTCTATTTGTTTTCCAATTTCTGTAAGTAGAACCATTTAGTGAGTAGATTGATCTGACGTACTGTCTCCCACACTCTGCTAATCCCAGTGTTAATCCAGTTGTGGAAATAGTGAAGTGGTCATCTCAGATGCATTTGCTGTCCGTCAAAAAAGTTAAGGTTGGTACACAACATTTTTGTTCTGGTATTCAGAGTGAAAATAACAAAGGTGCAATGGTAAGCTATTGGAAGAGAAAACTAATTGAAAAAAGCAACTGAAATCCATTCCATTAACGGTACTCATTGCACTGGCAACAGTCTGAGTGAGTCAATGTGGCTCTTATCACCAAAGTCCTGGCATTTCTCCTCTTTTTGGACATACCTCCCTTGTTTCAGCCCTCTCAGTTTTCAACTAAACATTTGCTCTGCACTTGCCCTTCCTAGTAACAGCACATTTAGCAAGACCATAATTAAGCAAAGTTGGGGACTGCTCTCAGCTACCAAAATTGCTCAAAATTGTTTCACTGGCCATAGCAAAACCCCAGACCTACCATTTGATTGGCCTCCAACTCTAAGACAAAACCTCTTCCAAGATGGGGCTACACAACATTGGTATCATATTTGGCCTCAAGATGAGCATTCAACTGCATATCCACAACATCACTAACACTGTCTATATTCAGCTCCATAACATCACTCAACTATGTCCCTGCCTAAGCTTATCTGTTGTGGAAATCATTTCTAATTCCTTTGTTAACTCTAGATTTAACGATCGTATAACATTCCTCGTTGGTCCCTTACATTTTATCTTCTGCAAACTTGGAGCCATCCAAAACTCCACTACCCTGTCCTGGCTTGCACCAAGTTCCACCTATGAGCTTGTTGACTTGCTCATGCTTAAGCATGACCTCAATTGTAAAATTCTCATCTTGAGTTCAAATCACAACACCCGCCTTCATACAAACCTATATTGCACTAAGCGTTGTCTATTCCTATATCCGAATTCACTTTAGACTTACAACCTTCCAAGATATCTACTTTCCTCAAATTTTGAAAGATGATAGTTAAGGCATCCATTATCTCTGTAGCCATCCCTTTCAATACTGTCAGTGAAGGTCACCTGGTCCTGAAGATTTGTTAATTGTCAGTATTACTAATTTCTCCACTGATATTTTCTTTACTAATACTAATTTCTTTCAGTTCCACACTCGCACTAGTTGCTGGGATTTTGGTTATTTTAGGGAGGCTTCTTATGTCTTCCTCTGTGGAAACAGACACAAGGTATCTTTTTTTTAAAGCTTCTGCCATTTCTCTATACCCAATTAAAAACTCTCCTGTCACTGCCTGTAATGGATTCACATTTGTCCATGCTTAGGATTTGCCTTTTTTAAATACCTGGGGAAGCTTTTACGATCTATTTTTATGTTTCTTGACATTTCACAAAAAAACTATTCTGTTTTTGTTTATCAATTTATCCTCCTTAGCTGGATTCTAAAATTCTTCCAATCCTCAGGCTTACAACTAGATTTTGCCAACTTTATAAAGCTCTTCCTGTGAGATATTACTGCCTTTAACTTTGCTTGATAGCCATGGTTCTTTTGATTTTCCTGTTGGATATTTCTGTCTGAGAGAAATGCATGTTTTGCTTAAAAAAACATTAAAAATTCTTTAAATTTTAGTCACTCACTATCTACCTTTGAAGCTTTTAATCCATTTTTCCAATCAACCGCACCAACGTCCTGATCATACCTTCATCATTGTCCTAGTTGAGACTTAAAGGCCCTAGTTGCAGATTAAATCTGGAAAAATGTATTTCAATGAGAAATCCTATGATCATCATGATTCTCTGAAGGTTCTTTTACAATAAGATTATTACCCCTTTCTCTATGCAGGATGTTAAATCTTAAATAGCCTACACCCTAATTGGCTCCTCAACATATTGCTCCAGTAAAATTGCCTTGAATATATTACAGGAATTCTTCCTCTGCGGCATTAATGCTCTTAGATGTGCCTTGTCTATATGCAGATTAAATTCACCCTGATTACTACATTTCCCTTGCTAAATGCACCTTCAATTTAGATTGCTTATTGGCCTATAAACCATTTCGACTAATAATTCTGGATCCTTGCTGTTTTTCTTTTAACTCCATCTAAACAGATTCTATATGTCCTCTTTTGCTAATACCCTGCTTCCATCTCTTATTATTAGCACACCCCTTTTCCTTTTGCCTCTCCTTCATAAATGTTGAATGTCCTTTAGTATTAAGTTCCCAGTCTTGGTCACTCTGCAGCCATTTTTCCATAATGTCATTAAATCATAATCATTTACATCTCCTAGCTATCAAATTGCCTATCTTGTTACATGAGTTGTCTGCCTTGAGACAGAATCTTTTTAATCCTGCTTTTTTGACACTATTCTGTAATTTGGCCTGGGTTTGTCCAGGACTTGTTTCTATTGTTTTCCACTTTTATTTACAGTTTTTCTACTTTTCATAATCTTGTAGTTCGAAAGTAATATCTTAGCTCATACCAGGATTTGGAAGTCAGCTAAGAGCTTCAGAAATAGTTATTTAGAAACCTGATTAGAATGTACTTGTATATCATACCATTGGATACCAACAAGTTGTCATTGGGTCATGAAGGAACACATGTGTGTGCCTATAATGAATAAAGAAATGCTTGTTGGATAGATATGCGTGGAACCGTTCCTTTAAATAAAAAAAAAATAAGGGCAGGAGTTGTCTTTCAATGATAGTTCCAGCAAAACTATTCTGTCATAAGGACTTCTGAGCCAAATACAATAGACCTGTCATCCTGTCATAGATGTCAGGCTCAAGGCTTTCCTGAGATGCATCTACTGCCAATGTGGTAAGCTGAGAAGTGTCATAATATTGAGAAACACATACTGGCTGATCTAACATTCATAAAAGATCGTTTTTTTAAAAAATGGTGATCTCTTGTCATATATATGATGTGCTTTTGTGGATAAGATCTTGAACGGGAGAGACTTTGTTTGCAAAGTTCAAATCTATCGGGAAAAAACTGAGACATTGCCATATGACATCTTACTTTTATGATACAGTAATGAAACAGTATCTACCAAAAGGTGCTCTAAAAGTTGAAGTTCTTAAGATTCCGGAGGTGAGGGGGGGGGTGGGATACATCAACCAGGATTTCATTTTTAGTAGCAAGCTTGGAAAAATGCTTAGCACCTCAGAACTTGTGATTAATGCCTTCGAGGGAATCTTGTGTGGGCATCCTTTCGATGTAAAATTCCATCGCCGAAGGATCTAAACATCCATGATTATTGCCATCTTTCCTTGAAACATAAAAAATGCTCCAAGATTTATGATTTTTGACTTTGTGGATGATAATTTTACCATGGAATCCAATTCAAGTTTGAACTTATCTTGAATGTGAATATGACACTTATATGGAGGATCGCTGCTGGGCATCATCTTTGAAATGTAAGACTGCATCTGTTTGAAAGGGGCTTATAAAATGAAACATGTCTGTGTGAAGGCTAGTCAGGTGATGGACAGTCTCAACGTTGTAGTCTAGAATACCTGTCATGGCAACCTTTTACAACTTGCTGCCACCACTGTTGCCACCATAATGTGGGTTTTGGTAAAACGTCATTGTTAGTGTGATATGTTTTGAGTGCCTCCCTGTGTATTTGCCTATTAACTTTTTTTTTGTTGAGACAGCTGTCTTGGCTTTTATTAACTATTATAGGATCTCAGACATACACATAGTCTGGCTTATACACTTGCTGATGTCACGATTAGATTACATGAATGTAGTACTATACATGACTGACTACACAGTGCACCGTGCATCAGTCTTCACCGTGGAAGACACCTGTAGCATACTTCAAGAGAGTCGGGGACAGAGGTGAACGTATTGGCCATCACTAAGGAGAAGGTGCTGGGGAAGCTGAAAGGTCTGAAGGTGGAGAATCACCTGGACAAGGTGGACGACACCCACATTTCGGAAGGACATAGCTAAGGAGATTGTGGAGACATTGTTGGTGATCTTTCAGGAGCATCAGGAGTCAAGGAGGGTTCCAGAGGACTGGAAAGTGGTTAATGTAACTCTTTTTAAGAAGGGGAGAGGTGGGGGAACGGGGTGCAGAAGACATGACCTCAGTCATTGGTAAGATTTTAGAGTCCATTATTAAGGCTGAGATTGTGAAGTACTTGGAAGTGCATGGTAAAATAGGGGTGAATCAGCACGGCTTCATCAAAGGGAGGTCATAGAATTCTCTTATGAGGAGTGGTTAAGGACTCTAGCTCTGTACTCGATGGAGTTGAAAGATTAGGGGAGATCTCATTGAAATTTACAGAATGCTAAGAGGCCTAGACAGCGTGGACATGTAGAAGATGTCTCACCGTCGGAGAGACTAGGACCAGCAGAACACTGTTTTTGTCATTCAAAGCCTTTGTCAAATAGGTGGGACATGTGCTGCATCAGCACGTCAGAAAACATCAAAAGGTTTCAACAAGCACAGCACTCAGATTTGTACACTTAAACATTCTGCCATGAAAACATTCAGTCATACCACTTTCTCATTTACAGGCATGATTGTAAATTTACAATCGGATGGACTATGGATGAATGGGATTGCTGAAAAGCCAACTTGATTTTTATGCCTGAAACAGGCAGGTAGCAGTTGGAAATCATATCCTAAACTAGTATGTGCAGTACTACGTTTCAAGCAAGGGGTAGCAATGGACAAACTACTGCACCTATTACAGATACTGACACATCTGTACCTTCCAAAGCAGTTTCTATGTGCTAGCGTAATTCCATGGACAATGCTTCAGCATTATTTAAAATATTTTAAATGTTCATTTATAAATAAAGTTAGGATTGGTAACATAAGTGGGATAAAAAACATAAATTTAAAAGGCTACTTTTATGCGAACGTGGTCATTACTAACTCCACATTTGGTCAAATCATCAGATATTCCAGAAAACCACTGATTTCAAATTTTCAGATAATCAATTTATCCAAATCCCAAAAGGACTTGTGGAATTTGATCAGTTACCACAAATCACTGCTTTTGCAATACCATGTTTCCAGTTTTGAAAAATCATATTCATATTTTTAGGTGCTATACCATCAAAATCAACTGCACAAACTGTAAGTAAATACTACCACAAGATGGGAATGTGCAGCCATATTGAGTGACAAATGAAAACATTAACCCTATTAAAAATTGAACTATTTTAACTGGGCACGCATAGAGGATGCATATTACAGAAATACATTTTCTTATATTGCAGAAATAAATATTGTACATGCACGAATCTGCCTAATCCTTCTTATTATTGCACTAGGGGAGGTGAATAAGGAGTCACTGTAACATTTCTTTTTGTATTAACCTATAGCTCTTTGTGAGACACAGGATATAATTCCAAAAAGGCAATACTTCTTTTGATTGCAACACATACATTTTCCTTCCTTAATTTCCTTTTTGCCAAAGATACATTGTTTTAAAAATGTTGGTTAAAGGTTTTTGCTTTAAATCTTGAGGTGCAGTCAAATTAATATATTTGAATGATCAATAAATCATGTGCCGTAATTCAGAACTGGTTGAACAGCCACCAAAATAAATGACCCAAGCTTTCAACTATTTTTATCCCTGTTTAAATCTTTCAGAACACACATGAATACTTCTATAAAAAAACAACAGATGTTTGGGTGTGTGTGTATGTACGTGTAAGTGTTGGAGTTCAATAATGACTGTCGTTTAATTATGTCAATATGTTGAGATTCTGTCCCCTTGAAGTCAGGTACAGACAAAAGAAGCAGACAATAGAGATGAACAGTTGTTTTTCACCCTCGAGGGAAGTATATAGTTATGTCCCCAAGGGTTCATATCAAGGGTACCGCTGTTTTTGATGTATATTAATGGACAACATTTGGGTATACAAGGCACAATTTCCAAGTTTTCAGATGACATACACTAGAATATATAGCAAATGGAAAAGAGGACAGGAGCAGACTGCAGGATGACATAGATGAGTGAAATTGCTGACACTGAATGGATGAAATTTAATCCAAACAATTATGAAGTGTTTTTTTTTTTGAAGAATGAAGAAAGTAAACAAAATATTTACAAAACTAAAGGGGGCAGAACTAACAATTTTTGACTTCCATAAGCTTAGGCTTCTTTTCACACAAACATATGAACATACAAATTTTGAGCAGGAGAAGGGCATTCAGCATTTTGAGTCTACTCTGCAATTCAATAAGGTTATGGCTGATCTGATTGTAACTTTCAATCTGCATTTCCTTGTACTCATGATAATCTTTGATCCCTTGCTTAGCAAGAATCTTTTAACTTTTGAGTCTTAGATTCATAAAAGAGTCACAGAGTCATACAGCATGGAAACAGACCCTTCAGCCCAAGTCATCCAAGGTGACCAGATTTCCTTAACTGAACTAGTCGCATTTGCTTGCATTTGGCCCATATCCCTCTTAACCTTTCCTATTCGTATACCTTTCCAAATGTCTTTTAAATATTGTAATTATACAAGACATTGGTAGGGCCACATTTAGAGTACTGCATACAATTCTGGTCATCCTGCTTTACGACAGATATTATTAAACTTGAAACGGTGCAAAAATGATTTACAGGGATGTTACCATGATTGGAAAGTTTGAGTTATAAGGAGAAGCTGGACAGCTGGGATGTTTTCGCTGGAGCATAGGAGGCTGAAGGGTGATCTTGTAGAGGTTCATAAAATCATGAAGGGCATAGATAAGGTGAATAGCCAAAGGTCTTTTCTCCCGGATAGGGGTGTCCAAAACTAGTGAGATGTGCCAAGTGAAAGAGATGGTGTGCAGGAGGTAAGTAGAACGAGTTAGCACATTTCTTTTATACTCTTACATTTCCTTTATTTTAAAAGTTATTTTCTTTATAAATAGAGTAATTTAGCAATGCAAAGTATGTATATAAACTTTTCGATATTACAGCCAGGTTTGGCTGTGGGGTTTGGTTCAGCTCTTCTTTTTTCAACCTCCTCAGTTGGCCACACTGAATGTTCAAAATTCTTTCACGAGAGTATACCTTTCTCCAATTAAAATGTGGTTAACTAGAAACAACAAAATAAGCCAATTACAAGATTTTCTTGAGTGAAAGAAAGAACAGTTTTGTTAGTTGCTAATCCCCAGAAGGTCCAGTACAACAGGAAGAATGAAATAATTAGGATGTCTTTCGGGGTGTAAGGTTTAAACCTGAGACCCCAGTTGCTTAGCAGTGTCTTGCATCAATAACTGCTATGAATATTGCAAATATCTTTAAGTTCTCAGTGTCTGTATGTTGCTCTCCAACTTGTTTCGTTATTGGTTGCTTTGTCCTTCCTGAGAGGTAGAGGGGGAATGATATATCCATTTCTTCAGACAAAAATCCATCTCACTTGTTCTGTCAAAATTAGTTTCTTGAAATACAATTTTGTCTACAGAAGTCAAGCTTCTTCTGGTTTGCTAATTTTCGGGTACCATCACCAATACATGAAGAGTCACATAGCAGGTTTAAATCAAATATGATATGAGGGTATCTTCACACCTGAATGGGTCAACTGGTTTCAATGCCTTTTGATAAAATGTTATTTTTGGCCCAGACGACCTTTTTTTAAAATCTCATATTGGTTTCATGAGTTGATCGACATGTGGTTAGGTGATTATTGTGTCCATTTTAAGTCAGTGCTTTTCCTTTTTAAAACGATTCCAAGTCCCAGGTATCAAAATCAGACATTGGAATTCAAACACCAATAGCCCACATTTTATCACTATCATGACAGATGTACTGATTTCTATTTCTGGTGGATTAGGTCCTACAGAACCTGGAAGTAACTTTTACATTGGCTGCAAAGGGAATGCCTGATTTGCTTAAAATTGTTTCATTTAAAGTTGTACTTCTCAGAAATGTTAGAGATAAGTTAACAAAACATGTGGACACACAATTTCAATTAAAGATGCAAGGGGAAATAACCTTCCTTAATGAAAAAGGATGAAATCAGACAGAAGTGGCACCATTATCTCGGCTGACCTATGAATGAAGAAACCTGAGAACAAAGACAGAAGTAATAGCTGCAAATGAAGAAATGGCAACTACTAATAATCTGGAGTCAATCAGAACACACTATTTAAAACAGTAATGTGATGGGACAAGATGATGTACCTGAGGAAATATGGCTCTGCATTGGTTAAAAAAGGAACTGGGTCCCGAACAATCCACTTAAATTTTTATATTTAGACAGAAAATCCCAAGAGCTTGGAAGAGAAGTGTTATGTATGCAATTGGAGTTGCTTCCCCTTTAAGAGAGCTGGGTCAGGTGACTGAGAGTGGTGGAGCTTAGTCAAGTCTAGAACCAGCTGTGGAGGTATGAGCATCATCAATAAAGTGTTCCTGTTCAGATTTACCATTTGTTGCCTTGTGTGTAATTCTTGATTCCAAAGTAAACACCCACATAACACAAAGTATCAATGACAGTACTATTCAAAAAAAGGGAGATGTTCATGATTGCATAAATGACCGAAGAATTAAACTTCAACTGCATACATTTAAGATATGGCACAGAGACTCGGAAAAATAATGGAAATCCATGAAATTCAGTCCAGATTCATGACCTCAAGTGGCATCAATGATGCACTTTTGATTTGAGAGAAGTGATGGAGAAATAGTCGGAAGGCCAACACAACAACAAGAAGAATGTATTCATTGATCTATTGAAGGATTATGACCATATGCCTGGGGAGAAAGGTCTGGAGACATGCTAGAAATCATGAAGTCCCCAAAAGGTACTTATGGCTACTATAGGAGTACATACAGGGGGTGCCAGACAATGGTATGAAGCAACGTGAGAGAAAGTTAAAGTTTCAAAATCAAAGTTACTTCACACAAAGGATCTGCACTGACCCCCTTCTTCTTCCTCATCATCACGGATGTCCTAACTGAGCAGGTGAGACAGCATCTGCCATAGTCAATGATGTTTGCAGATGACATTAAGCTATGTGATGGTGATGGGGGAAATATGTCAGGCTATCGCAAAAATGGGAAACATTACAATGAAGGTTATAGGTCCAAATATGCAATGTATGGATCTGGCTCCATCCCCACCTCTTTGATCTGTCTGTTGCCTCTCCACCTATCTTCTCCTCTATCCATCTTCTATCCGCCTCCCTCTCTCTCCCTATTTATTTCAGAATCCCCTTCCCCTCCCACATTTCTGATGAAGGGTCTAGGCCCAAAACGTCAGCCTTCCCGCTCCTGTGATGCTGCTTGGCCTGCTGTGTTCATCCAGCTCTGCACCTTGTTGTCTATGGATTGTAAGTTTGTTTTTATTCATTCATGGTGGCCATCGCTAGCTAGACCACCATTTATTGTCCAAGAGAATTAGAGTAAAGATATAAAAGATCATGTTGAAGATCTGGAGAAAGTGAACAGTTTGAAGTACTGGGGCCGGGGGTAATGGTGGCATCACGTGGAAGTATAGAAGTAGGAATTAATTAATGGATTAGCACTGGTTGGAGGAATTGGAAGAAGTGCAGTGGAGTGTTATGTGATAGAAAAGTATTGCTGAAACTGAAAAGAAAATCTACAAGACAATTGTGAGATTGGCCTTGTAATGTAGTGTAGAAAATTGGGCAACATTAAGAAATGAGGGACAACAGTTGAATAAGAATGACATGTGGATGTTGAGGTGGATGTGTGGAGTAAGCAGAACAGATAAAAACAGGTACTAGTGCATAAGGAGGTCAATTAAGATTGTGGGAGCATTTAAGAAAACAATTGAGAAGAGACTGAAATGATGTGGCCATCTGTTAGAGAGAGAAGAATTAGTGAGGTGAATGATGGCAAAGAGACTGAAAAAGGAAAAGGAAGAAGATCTCACAACAGATGGAAAGATCTGACTATAAAAGGTTTAAACATACTGTGATTGAAATATGGAAGGGTGACTGGCATAATGAGATGGAGAAGGATGATCAACCAACATTGTGGCAACTCCAGGAAAAATAGTGGAAACTAAAAGAGATAGTAGGAACTGCAGATGCTGGAGAATCTGAGATAACAAGGTGCAGAGCTGGATGAATACAG
>NC_063336.1:45103145-45137536 GCF_021869965.1 Rhincodon typus
AGAAGGGTCTAGGCCCGAAACGTCAGCTTTCCCGCTCCTCTGATGCTGCTTGGCCTGCTGTGTTCATCCAGCTCTGCACCTTGTTATCTCGGAAACTAAAAGAAGCTGCATTAAGGTACTACACTGCAAATATTGGCACATTATCAACTGTATTATAATTCCAGCTGATGATAATACAGAATGGGTTATATCCCACAATGAAACCTGCTTGATAGATCATAAGTTTAGTTTTTTCAATACTTACTATGCTAGTAAGCCACTGAACACTTTCACACCAGGATCCCAATGTTATTTAACCCAGGAACACAAGTTTTTTATTACAAAAGACTGGAAAAAAACACAAGATATATGACAACTTAGAAAGATGTTAACACAAATTGTAACTTTGTGTTACAAACTGCTTTCCAGCAATATCCTTTACAGATACTCACTCCCAAGCAACTATCACTTTAAAGTTTTATTTCGATGACTTTAATCAGTTCTCCTTCTTGGACTGCTGAGACAGTTTCATGACATTTTCCCATACAACAGAAGTGAATACTCCTTTCAGTTACGATTGCTGAACTCACTTCTTTCTGGCAACTTGAAAACCTCTGTATAAACTCTCACATCTTGGAGATTTCACCAACTTAAACTTTTCTGCAAGGATGAAAACCATTCTCCTGAACTGAAACATTGACTCTTCTGAACTAAATTCATGTCTGATGGTCTGTTTTCTCTATATGTCATAAAAATCAGCAGCATAAACATTTCATCAAACATCACCATATGTATCTTCTAGATAATTAACTGAATCACATGTTTTCTTGGTAATGATATACTTAGGTCACTCTTCTCAATAATTTTCTGGTCATTTTTAAAAAAAGTTACCTTCTCACAATTCAAACCAAAATCCATCCGCATTTCTTTTCTAAAATTCAAGTTCTTAAACTAAAATAATTTACAATAAATGCTTATCACAACTATCTTTAAATAGACGCTAAGTGGATGAACATGCTGCCCATAATGATACTATAGCTGGGTGGTTCAATTCTTGTTGCCAAGCAGGAAATCACACCCAGGGATTACAAATTTGCTAAAAATAGCAGAGAAGATTGTCACCATCTGAGGTACCATTCCTGGGTGTGAATTAACGCCTTCAGCTGAAATGAAGGGAACTAAAAAGCACAAAGCATTGCATCATCACATCAGAGATTCAAAAAGATTGATTAAAAACCAACATATACATTTAAATAGTGGGGAGAAAAGAATGTCAGTATATATTGCATATTGTGTCATCTTCGTTAATTTTGTTCTGTTTCAAAGAAATACTGGAGTTGAAACTTCTGTGACATTCCAATGTAACTTCAGCAAGAAGGCACTGGGAGAATCAGAAATTAGGATTCTCCCCCAGCCTATCATTCCAGTTTCAGACTTGGCTGGAATAAGTCCCTAGGAGTGGGGACAAACAGTGTAAAGCCTCCTGCCCTGGGAGACACCAGTAAGTAACTTGGTAGTCAGTGCAGCCAGAACACAAGGTTAACTATCTTAATGGATAACAACTGATATCCCGGCTGGAAAACATGGATTGAAAAATTTTATATAAATGAAGATACTTTAGTCCCTCCTACATATGACCATTACAGGGTGTGCTAGACAACAGTGAGAAGCAATGTGAGGGAAAGTTAAAGTTTCAAAATCCAAGCTATGTCACACAAAAGATCCGCACGGACTTCACTTTGATCAGTCCATTAAGTTCAGAACGTAAGAACCAGAACATATGACGACAAATAATTTGTCCATTTATGTTTAACTACCCCAATACAAGTATACCCTTCCTTAAATATGGAGAACAAATTGCCCACAGTATTTCAAGTGTGGTCTCACCAAAATCCTACATAACTGAAGCAAGATTACTCTTGTATTCCAGTCCCCTTGCAGTAAAAGCTGACATGCCACTTGCTTTCCCAATTAATTGCAGTAGCTGCATGCTAACATTTTGTGTTACTTGTATGAGTGTACCCAAATCTTTGTGAACATGAACATTTACAAGCTCTATGCCTTTCAGAAAAAAAAATGATCTGCTTTTTTATTCTTAATACTGGAAGAGAATAATCTCACATTTCTCCGTATTGTACTTCCCACCTTGTTTTCCATCAATTAACCCATCTACATCCCCATGCAGCTTCATAGATTGCAGTCTCATCGTCAGGAAATTTGGACACATTATTCACTGTCTCTTCGTTTAAGTCATTATTATAGTTTGTCAGTAGCTGAGGCTCCTTGCAGGAGTTCATTCATTGCAGCCTGTCAACTTGAAACTCCACCACTGAACCTTATTCTCTGCTTTTTATCTGTTAACTGATCTATCTAACTTAAAATAGGACCCAACTCCATAAGCTCTTATCTTGCATATTAACCTTTTGTATGGCAGGTTATTGAATGCCTTTTTGAAATCACATAGTATATCTACTCATTCCCCTTTATCTACCCTACCGGTTACATTTTCAAAAAAAGCTAATAACTTTGTCAAACATACTTCTGTTTCATAAGAAAATGTTACCTTGTTCTAACAATACTGTTTTTCCAACTGCATCATAAATTGTCCTTAAATGGAAAGGTCCTAGTCCCAAAAGACTGATGTTAAACTGGTGCTGAGCTTTTTGGTATTGCTGCAATTCTATATTGTAATGTAATCAAGTCGGAACCTCAGCTTTGGATTAAAAAAAGCAAAGAAATGCGAATGCTGGAAATCAGAAACGAAAACAGAAATTGCTTGAAAAATTCAGTGGGTCTGGCAGCGTCCATGGACAGAAAGCAGAGTTAATATTTTGGGTCCAGTGACGCTTCTTCAAAACTGATTGTAGCTGGGAAAAGGTGTATATATGCTTGAAGATGAGGGTGAGAGGATATAATAATAGGAGGGGTTAAAGCCCAGAGAGAGTGAAAAACAGTTGGGCCTGATGAAGTCTAGGCCCGAAACGTCAGCCTTTCTGCTCCTATGATGCTGCTTGGCCTGCTGTGTTCATCCAGCCCTGCACCTTGTTGTCTGTGGCCGACAAAAGAATGGGCAAAGGTCAACTTGAGAGAATCAAGAGCTGATAATGGGAACCATTAGTAACTGACAATGGGATGGTTGTGGTAGCAGTCTATGTGATAACATGTGTGGATGTTGGGTAAGGATGTGGGAGAAAGTGCTCAAGCCTTAAAATGTTCAACTTGATACTGAGTCCTGAAGGTTGCAGGATGGCCCAAGCAGAAAATGAAATGCTGTTCTTCCAGCCTGTGCTGAGCTTCGTTGGAGCACTGCAGCAAGCCCAAGATAGAGATGTTGACCAGGGAACAGGGAGGTGTGTTGGCAACCTTAGGTAAGCCTGGCGTACTCCTGCATACTCTCCTACACTTCTCATTGTTCCCATGGTTTGATAATAATGATAGTGTAAGGGTCATGTTGGACAATAAGATTGTGGATTGTTGTCCAGTACAATTCTACTGCTGCTAATGGCCCACAGTGTTTCACAGATGCTTAGTCTGGATTTACAATGTTCAGCTCTACATGTTTCAGAGTGAGAGTTAGCTCAGGCAGTCAGGTTGAAAATGGCAGGTCATGCTTCAGATCAATGTTTGACACTCGTGGACTTCAGGACCTGCCTATTCAGCCTAGTCTCATTGCATTGCTACAATGTCCTCAACAGGATACTGAGAGGCACACACTATGCCCAAAGCAGGTGGAAGTGATGTGCAAGCTAGTTTTCAACTAAACCAATATCCAAGGTAATGAAATTCTGGAGCTGTGGAGATGAACGTAGTGGGCAAAAAGATTTTATATGTGGAATGGGGAAGGGAGGATGGCTACCTGAGAGCTTTGTGATGGGCAGAATCTGATGCCTTCCTGTCTAGTGGTAAGTTACAAATTCTTTTGCTCTGAATGTGTTAGTGGTCTAATCAGAGTGGAGATTGTATTTGTGTAATTGCATCTGGATCAAATCACTGCTAGTATGGAGGTGAATGTGCTTTCAAATTCCCAAATAGTCTGATGCCAGGGGAGAATGGAACAGAGAAAGAGAATGCATTGCTACTATCTCAATGTGAAATTGCACAGAGTGCTAAACGAGATTTTTCTTTCAATTTCAAACAAAAGGCACATATAGAGTAAAGTGATCTGTATTCCTGAAACTGGAATGTGTGATTCTAACTTGGTTCCATGTAACAGCAATTGTCTGTCAATCAGATGACAGCCTAAAGGTAATCACTACCTGTATTCCAAATGTATTTTGTTTTATCTTTAATGGGGCAGAGTTCCTGATATATAGACAACTGGTCTGGTTCATTGGTTTTCATAATACAGCCTATCATGGTTCTGTCAGAACTGTGCAGAAATCAGGCGCCACAACTATTGGGTCTGTCAAGCCTGTTCATGGTAACAAAGAAAGGTGGAACTTTAAATAGAAATAATTATTATTTATGCTATGTGCTATAGGAAAAAATTTTCCTACTGAGGAAAATCATCCACCTTGCTGGTGCAGGGAATTGTGGACTTATGATTAGTCAATATTTGGCAGCTTAGAAATAAAAGAAGTTAAAAGTGTCTACAACATGATTCGATGTGAAAGGAAGTAAGTGATGATGTTGACATTATATGTTGTTGCTGGTGACAGCTATAGTGCCAACATACTTGTTATCCTTGAGTTATCAATATAGATCTACCATTGTCATGAAATCATTTTTCATGTAAAATAATGGTTTTTAATCCATCCACTGGAAACATGGATAGAATTTTTAACAAAGAAAATTTAAAAATACAAAATCTAAAGCTGACTTCACATCATTGACAACAGTGGCTACCCAAGTTGCATTAATGCACATTTTACATTCCAGTACAGAGGGATGGAGACAACATGTCTGCAAAATCCAGCAAAGACGATTAGCTCATAGTGAATGTAAAGGACTACATCTGCTATCCCATTAGCAAGGAATTAGGCAGTCACTTAGGTAACAAGATCAGGTCTGCACTGAGGTGAGTGGACATTAACATTAACATTTATTAAACACTACTATAAAGAAGGGATGGTGAGACAAGTCATCTTGGAACTCAGTCTGAGGCTCCAGTACTATATGTCATATGGCAAAGACTATATGTCGTGTTCTAAAATGCCCAAACGAAACTACATTATCCTGGAAATAAGAACCTTAATAAGGGTTCATTTATATTTATTCATTGATAGATATTTTTAAATCAACCTCTTCAGATGTGTTATGACACACATAACTAAAAGCAAAATACTGCAGGTGTGGGGAAATCTGCAACAAGCACAGAGCATGCTGGAGAAGCTCAGCAAGTCTGGCAGCATCTTTGCAGAAGAACACAATTAATGTTTTGAGTCTAGTTTGACTTCTTCTCATATTGGATTTGAAACATTAACTCTGTTTCTTTCTCTGCAACAGCTGCCAGATCTGCTAAGTTTCTCCACCATTCTCTAAGTCTCAGGGTCTATCTAATTGACGGTAGAAGTTGATAAACCACTATTGAGACTCAGTGAGATCCAGCCCTTGTCTTAAACAACATGTAGTTTATTGGAATGTAACAGTGTGGAATGCACCGCCTGCAAACGTAGTAGTAGAAAGTTCAATTCAATTTGATTTGATTTTATTTTAATCATTCACTGGATGAAAGCATTGCCCATCCCTAATTGCCCAGAGGCCAGTTCAAGAGTCAACCACATTGCTATGGGTTTGGAATCACATGTAGGCCAGACCAGGTAAGGATGGTGGATTACCTTCCCTAAAAGACATTAGCTAGATGGGTTTTTTTCTAAAAATCAGCAATGGATTTGTGGTCTCATTAGACTCTAAATGAGAGAAATCTTTTTAAAATTGATTCAAATTCCACCACCTGCAATGGCGGGATTCAACCCTGGTCCCCAGGATATTACCTGAATCTCTGGATTTATAGTCTAGTGATAATACCATGAGGCCATCGCCTCCCCATTTAGACAGTAATGGTGTATAGGGATATGGGGAAAAGGCAGGAGATTGGCACTACATATCTGAGTTGGTGTAGGCACAATAGGCCAAATGGTACCGCTTCATGTTGGGGCCAGACATGCCCCAAAACGTCTGGACAAACAGCTTTTGAATTCTTGGGCATCAGTTGTCTCTTTGATGAAAGTACAGCCAGTAAGTGTCAACAATGGGTGGATTTGGCAGCATTCCTTTTTCTGAATTAGTATTTGAGTTCAAGCCCTGCTCCAAAGAATTGAGCACATTATCCTAGCTGATCTTTCATTACAAACCAGGCGAATCCGTGCTTTCTTGCAGATGGCATCGGTTAAAATGTTAAGGTGAAGATTCAGCCGTCTGGTTAGGTGGACAGAATCTATTCAATAATACCATTTGTACAGCAAATATTTATCCTAATTTGACACCACAGATTATCTGGGCATTATCTCATTGCTGATTCTGAACTTTGCTGTGTGCAAATTAGCTGTTGCGTGTTCTAAATCGCAACAGTGACTACTCTTCAGAAAACACTTCATTTGTTCTCAAGTATTTTGGAATATCCTGACGTCGTTAAGGCACCAAATAAATCAGAGGTTTTTTTTGTCTTTAACCAATGTGTCCATAAGGCCTTAAGATGTACGAGCAGAATCAAGTCATTCAGCCCATCGAGTTTGCTCCACCATTCAATCATGGCTGATACATTTCACAATCCATTCTCCTGCCTTGTCCCTGCAACTTTTGATCCTCTTACTAGTCAAGAACCTATTTATCTCTGTCTTAAATACGGTCAGAGGCTTGGCCTCCACAGCCTTTTGCGGCAATGAATTCCACAGCTTTATCACACTCTGGCCAAAGAAATTCCTCCTCATCTCAGTTCTAAAGGTCATCCTTTCACTATGAGTCTGTGCCCTTGGGTCCTAGTCTGTCCTCCTCGTGGAGAGACACCTCCTCCACATCCACTCTATCCAGGCATTTCAGTACTCTGTAAGTTTCAATCAGGTACTGCCCCACCCTCAACCTTCTAAACTCCATCAAGTTCAGACCCAGTGTCCTAACTGCTCTTCATATGACAAGCCATCTTCAATCAAAAGTAATTTGTTCAATATGTGAAATATTTTGCAATAGCTTGTTGATATGAATCCATACTGCAGAAATACAATAATTTATTTTTCTTTCTGTTTCTTGAAGGTTTTGGAGAAGGGTGTGTTTGGTTGCACCCGGGCTGCCTGGCTTAAAACTGTTTCACACATACGTTTTTGAGAAGATTTATAGCTTGGGTTATGGATGAGGTTGTAGACTTGCTCGCCGAGCTGGTGTGTTTGATTGCAAACGTTTCATCACACTGCTAGGTAACACCGTCAGTGCGCCTCCGGTGAAGTGTTGGTGTTCTGTCCGGCTTGTTATTTATATGCCTCAGTTTGCTGAGGTGGTTGGCATTACTTCCAGTTCTGTTTTTCAGTGATTTGTATATCAGGTCAATGTGTTTGCTGATGGAGTTCTTGTTGGAATGCCAGGCCTCCAGGAATTCGCCGGCATGTCTCTGTTTGGCTATGTAGATGAGACCTTCGTGATTATCAAAGACACAAGACTAGAAGAAATACACCACCACATAAACAACATCCTCACCAGAATAAAATTCACAAAAGAAAAAGAGAACAATAACCAACTATCCTTCCGAGAGATAATGATGGAACTCCAGACTAGTGTACACAGAAAGACCACACATACGGACCAGATACTTAATTACTCCAGCAACCACCCCAACACCCATAAACAAAGCTGCATCAGGGCATTATTCAAATGGGACACAACACACTGCAGCAATCCGAAATTGTGCAAAGCAGAACAGGAGCACTTATATGGAGTTTTAAAAGGAATGGATACCCAAAAAGCACAATCCGCCATTACCTTTGCAACAGACCACAACAAGAAGACACAACACAACCAGACACACTGGTCACCCTACCATACATCAGAGACATATCAGAGATGACCACAAGACTAGTCCGACTCCTAGGTATCAGGGTAGCCCAAAAACCAACAACCACCCTGTGACAGCTACTGACGTACGTAAAGGATCCTGTACCACACCCAATAAAGCTAATGTAATATACAAAATGCCATGCAAGGACTGTGAGAAACATTATATCGTCCAAACTGGAAGAAAACTGACAATAAGAATACACGAACACTAACTAGCCACCAAGAGACATGACCAGTTCTCACTGGTCTCAATATACATGGACAAAGAAGGACACAAATTTGACTGCGACAACACATCCATAACAGCACGAACCAAACATAGACATGCCAGGGAATTCCTGGAGGCCTGGCATTCCAACCAGAACTCCATCAACAAACACATTGAACTGGACCCGACATACAAATCACTGAAAAACAGAACCGGAAGTGACGCCAACCACCCCAGCTAACCGAGGCATATAAATAACAAGTGGGACAGAACACCAACACTTCACCGGAGGCGCACTGACGGTGTTACCGAGCAGAGTGATGAAACATCTGCAATCAAACACATCGGCTCGGCGAGTAAGTCTACAACCTGTTTCATACGTTGACACATCATTCCCTGGATTGTGAAATGTCAGATATTTCTGTGCATCACTGCTGTATGTTTACTGTAGTCAATCTTATCATGTCATCAGGTAAGAAACCCACATTAGAACGATCACAATCCATCTAAGAATTTAGAGTATTCAAGAATAACTTCTCCACAGACAGATGGGTGTTTAATCATGTGACACAGGCTTACAATGATTGACAAAATGGCAGAGGAAATAAGAGGGTTTTCCATACTTAAGTTATTACGGTCTGGAATCACTAACTGGAAGAACCATGGGAGCAGATTCAATGGCAACTTTCAAAGGAAATCACATATATTTAAAAAGGAAAACATTGCAGGGCTAGAGGGAAACAGCAGCAGCGTAATTGGATAATGCTTTCAATGGGCCAAGAGTTGCACAATGGGCTGAATGGCTTCCATCTTTTCTGCCTGATTCTAAAACTGCACTAATGGAATACATTTGCATAGCAACTGCTGGTCTGGTTGATCCACCACACTGTCAACTGCTCTCTTTGGTGAGCTGCAGGGACTTGGTCAATGAAAACTCTTTCTGAATTGCCACAACTAAAATTGCGTTAAAACAAAAAAGAACATTTACTGTAAAGGAGATGGAGGTAGTGAATTTGTACTACATTCCTAAATTCATTAGTGAAGAATTGATAGAGAATAGTGCATAATGTTGTAGCCACTGGGTCCTTGGTAAAAGTACCATTGTCTATAAAATGTAACATGTTTCAAAATGCTTGTATTTTAAAATTCAATGCATATTTAAACATCAAACAATGAATGTAGAAATTATATGTTACAATACCTAAAAGCATTGTGACCATGGAAGTGTTAATAAATAAATTATTACTCTCTCTATTGCCTTACCTCCCGTGTCAGGAGGGTACATTTTGCGCTGACTGAAAAGAAATAACCCTCAATATTTTTTTTTTCTCCCTCTCTCGTGTGCTGGTGGAAGACGCGGGAGTTATTCCACATGTCTGTTTGCACCACAGAAATCCTTTGGCATTTCCATGATCTTATATGTAAATGTTCAAACTGCCCATGTGAGGCAAGAGCCATCCTTATGCCTCACATCAGCCTTCCCAGATGCCCTCACTAAAAAAAAGGAAAAAAAAACAAACAAGTCATATTCATCAAAGTAATTGTGTGGGTACTTTCAGTTCCAAACTGCCCAGAATGAAGGATTGAACTGCTCGCGGCGGCTGTGGCAGCCATGAATCATGGTCGGCTACTTCAGGGCCCCACCACCATAAAACAAAAGACGTTGATGAAAAATGCTGCAATTAAGTGATTTGATTTCTGCTGCCACCTCCCCCTCGCTGCCCTCCCCCCTTTCCTCGTTCCACTCCATCCATGCAGGCCCGCGCTGCAGAGATTGATGGGAAAAATTACTTTCTGTGATCTCTGACAGAGTCTCTGAACAATCCAGCAAAGTGGGGGGTGGAAATGAAAACAAATCAAACTCATATTCTAACAGTCATAAAAAATCATGTATGCTGTTTCACAAGTGCCCCAGCACTTAAACAGACCATGCACCCTCTTTGTTAGGTGCACTTCAATCTGAAACTGGAGCTACAAATCTATCAAATCCTAAAGAAAGGCCCTGAAAAATATTTACTAAAATACAGTCTATTATTTATTGTTATGATTCCAGCTGTCCTTCCAAAAAAAATTTCAGAATTATTGTCATATTATTTTTATTGCAATAAGTTAAACTTGCTGACAGTGGACAGATAAGTTGCTCAACACTTGTTCCAAGAAGGTAATAAATTTAACTGACGTAGGTGAACAAGAAAGGGGCTGTTTTATCAAACTTTTTCATGCAAAGAAGCCCCTTAGCTCAGACTGTTTTATCTGATTTTCATCACCACGGAAAATTTACCTTCTACCTTTGCAGTTTGCATCTGGGACATAATGTATTTGCTGTCACTGTTATATAATTACCCACCTCAGCATACTTCACAGACATAAATTGCAATGTGAACTAAATAGCTCTAATATTTCTTACTATTATAAATTGTTGGGTAACTATGTGCAGAAAGATTGCATTAAAACTAAGGTTGGCCAGTGTGTAAAACTTGCAAGTCTTTCCTCTCGTTTTATTTCCGAAAAACTTACACAAAATAATCAGCTGTAAAATTAGCAGGAATATATAGTTTACAAAGAACGTTTTCAAAGAAAAATTGTTTGTTACTTAGCATTGTGTCATCTCAGCATTTGAAGCCTGAAGCATTTGTATATCCCATTAAAAGTCACAACTATTTAACATAATTTCAATTAAGGCTTACACTGCAAATAAGCAAAACAACCCACCGACACTAACTAAAATATTTCCATATTTTGCAATATGGGAGAAACACAGTAATTTCATGAATAGTGCTGAAATATGATAAATATCTCTACAAATGTGGGGAACCAAATCATTGGGGAATGACAAATTCACAAGCGGGTTATAGTCAGCATTAGAAATAGGGATGCTTGTCATGTCTCACTGTCAGTAGTGACAGATTCAAATAAACCAGAATTGAAATTTGAACCTAATATTATACATACCTATATATACAAACAGACACTCCAAGATTTATCTTAGAAAGCCCAAAGACAATTTTGACAAGTTGATCCCTTGACCAGCGCTATAATCTCCTTGTTTGGACAGAGTACAAAAATGGCTTGTTTTGACTCTGCAGTCCCATGGCAGAGATTCACCCATTGGAAGCTTACCAAAGTTGATTTCATACTGTTTTCTGTATTGAGTACTTCAAACAACCACTGCTCTGTCAAGGGTATCCTACAGACTGTTTCCAATATCCTGATTCTGACTTGATGCCTTTTATGTTATCATGATATTTATGTTAATATCAGCCTTTGTCTAAGGCACAGGAGCAACTAATCTTCAGCAAGCTGCTAAATACGCAAGTAAGGGGCTCACTTCACACAGCTCCTGTTTCTTTGAGTGGGTTTGGTTGCATGCCTACAAAACAATCAGCCCACTCTGGATTGAAACTTTTTCTCCTTAACATAATTAACTTATATCCACTTTGACAGTAAGAGCAACCAGGGACAGAATAGAGCCCTTAAAATGTTAATGAGGTCATCGAAATGGAATCACAGGAGATGGGAGAGATACTAAAAGAATATTTTGTGTCATTAGTTACCAAGAGAGAAAGACATAGAGGCTAGGGAACTCAAGGAAATAAATACTGATCTCTTGGAAACAGCCACATTACAGCAAAGAAAGTGCTGGAGGTCTTAAAAAATGAAGTTGGATAAATCTCCAGAACCTTATCAAGTGTATTCCAGGAAATTATGGGAATTTAGGGAAGAAATTGTGGCCCCTAGCAGAGATATTAGTATCATCTACAGCCATGGGTGAAGTGTCAGATGGACTGGAGGGTGGCTAATATTGGGCCTTTATTTAAGAAAGACTGTAAGGGGAAGCCTGGGAACGATAGACCTGTGAATCTGACATCAGTGGTGGGTGAGTTATTGGAGGGGATTCTGAGAGATAGGATTTATATGCATTTGGAGAGGCAAGGACTGATTAGGGACAGTCAACATGGCTTTGTGCGTGGCAAATTGTGTCTCACAAACTTGATTTCCTTTTTACAGGACGTAACCAAAAAGATTGATGAGGGCTGAGCAGTATACATTGTCTAAATGGACTTCACGAAAGCCTTTGGCAAGGATCTACATGGCACACTAAATAGTAAAGTTAGATCATATGGGATACAGGGAGACCGTGCCAACTGGATACATAATTGGCTGGATGGTAAGAGACAGAGGGGGGAGGTGACGGAGGGTTGTTTTGCAGCCTGGAGGCCTATGACCAATGGTGTTCTGCAGGGATCAGTGCTGAATCCAGTTTCATTTGTCATCTGTATAAACGATTTGGATGAAATTTTACAAGGCATGGTTCCTAAGTTTGTAGATAACACCAAAATTGGTGGTATAGTCAGCAGTGAAGAAGGTTATCTAAAATTACAAAGGGATCTTGATCAATTGGCCCAATGGGCTGAGGAGTGGCAGATGGAGTTTAATTTGGATAAATGCAAAGTGTTGCGTTTGGTAAAGTTACAGGACTTACACAGTTAATGGTAGGGACCTGGGTAGTGTTGTCAAACAGGAGATCTGGGGGTTCAAGTGCATAATTCTTTGAAAATTTGCATCACAGGTAGACAGGGCGGTTAAGAAGGCATTTAGCATACTTGCCTTCATTGATCAGACCATTGAGTAGAGGAGTCGGGGCATCATGGTTGTACAGGACATTGGTGAGGCTACTTTTGAAGTACTGTGTACAGTTCTGGTCACCCTGCTATAGAAACGATAATATTAAATTGGAGAGGGTTCAGAAAAGATTTACCAGAATGTTGCCGGGACTGGAGGGTTTGTATTATAAGGATAGGCTGGATAGGTTGGGACTTGGTTGAGGGATGACCTTATAGAGATTTATAAAATCATGAGGGGCATAGATAAGGTGAATAGCAAAGGTCTTTTCCCCAGAGAGAGGAAGTTCAAAACTAGGGGACATATTTTTAAGGTGAGAGGAGAAAGATTTAAAAGGGACCCGAGGGGCAATGTATCCCACACAGAGGGTGGTTTGCATGTGGAGTAGTCTGCTAGAGGAAGTGGTAGATGCAGGTACAACATATAAAAGACATTTGGGCAGGAACATGAATAGTAAAGGTTTACAGGAATATGGGCCAAATGCAGACAAGTGTAACTAGCTTAGTTTGGGAAAATTGGTCGGCATGGATGAGTTGGACCAAAGGGTGTGTTTCCATGCTGTTTGAACCTATTGGATTCAGTAGTATTAACTAATTGGAAATGTGAAAAAAAACTAACAAAAATGCAAAAACACTGCATGCTAAAGAGACATTTCACATACAATTGCAGAGGTATTCATTAAATTCACAAGAAGAAAAAGTACAAGCTATTTATAAACAATTGCTTGCAGAATATTAGTATCAGTGGCATGGTCAGGATTATTGCCCATCTCTAGGTGCAGTGAGGTGGTGTTTGCCGGAACACTGATTGAACTACTCCCTGTACATTGGAACTCCAGCTCTAAACCTCTCCATGGTTCCTGCTTTGAAAAAATCATCTCAAAATATAATTTCAATTATTCTGAAAGTCTACTCAACTTGCCTCTTCTTTGTTACTGCTATTAGGCCCAATCAGGCACTTTACTGTTCCAGGAGCAAGGACCCAAAAAGGAGTGGTTAGTTTAAAGAACTTTTCACCAGGAGCTTCCAGCCAATGAGAGACTGGCTACTCTTCCGTACTCGGCAATGTCCCTGATGGAGGCTGGCATAGGTAGGGCACTCAACCAAAGTCTTGGATCAAGGTGACTCAGGTCAGAAGGCTGTGAATTTGTGGAAATCTTCACCACAAAAGGCTGTTGAGGCTGCGTCATTAAATACATTCAAGGCTGAGATAAACAGATTTTTAATCTGTAAGAGAATCAAGGGTTATGGGAAAAAAGATCAGATCAGCCATGATCTCATTGACTGGTAGAACAGACTCAATGGGCTGAACAGCGTTCAGAATTAATCAGTGTAGTGATGGGGTTCCCATCATCCTCCTGTCCAAGTAGATGTCACCCCGCCCCAAACCAAAACTGTCTCAGAGTAGGTACAAGATTGCTCCCTTGGACTTACACTTCACAGTGGTAGGGAAGGGAATAAAAGATAGGTAGGACTACCTGATCTATATTTGGTGGAAAATGCAAATCCATGAGTTCTGATTAAGAATTCGATTGGATTTATGTGAGGCCCTCCATAGTCAGATAGCCAAATATCATTCATGTTTCACAAAACCTATGGGATTCCTCTGGACACTTGTACTAACATTGCTGGCAGATCTTCAGAGACCAGCAGAAACCCAAGGAGAAATTCTGAACTTGGCTGTCTATTGAGGAATTAACAGAATTGGTTGCAACACCTGCTTTCCACCCACCTAATAGCTGCTGAGATGACAATTAATTTGCTTTTGCTTAAGGTTGCATAGGGAATTTCTGACCAAAAAGACCTAGGTTCATTTTGTTTACCTTCTGTCATCCCGGTTGTAGTGCAATACTATGTTAATATAGCTGTGGATTTGCCATGGCAGTCAACTAATTACATGAGATGAAGAAAACTCCCAGTGGCAGAAAGCTTTGAGTAGCAGATATTACTACCTAACAGTGCATAACAAATGCTACATGAAAATGTAGTCACTTGAGTTTGCTTCAGATAGTTTCAACTTCAAATTATGAAAACTTTGTTATAGCATCATTTGCAGAAGTCTATTTTGTGATAAATTTCAGTAATGCAATGTCACTGTTGCATTATGAACCATGTAGTTATCCTGTCATCTGCCTACTCTTTGGATGAAGTGTCTTGCAAAGCAACCTATGAGATAGAAATTCCCTTTAAAGTCAGAACAGTTGTATATTGCTCCTTTGATGACTCAGGTGATAAGGCAGTGAATACCAGACACTCTTCACACTGTGGACACTCTGCATTATGTTATGTGGCAAGATCGCCATGCCGAATGGAACAGATTCAGATCAGATCTAGCAGCTCAAACTCGGGCATCCATACAATATGATGTGGCATCAGCAACAATGGAATTATACTGAATCATAATTCATGACTCTGTGGACTAGCTTATCCCTCAATTGGCCATTGCAAACAAGGCAAAGCTCCCCAACTCAGCTTCAATGAGGGATGCAGCAGGACATGCCAGGAGTAGCAATGGAGATACAAGAAAATGAGGGACCAACAAGGCAAATGCATAACATAGGCACTACAAATGTGCATAGCAGCAGGCCCAGCACGTCATAAACAGAATTATGTGATCACACACAACGTCCAGTTACAAATGATAATGGGACAATTAAATAGATAACAGGAGGGTGACAGTCCATGAGTGTCACCATTCTAATGCATTCCAGAACCAGTCAGTCATACTTCACCCAAGCTATTCCAGTACAGCTACAACAGTGGCATTTATCCAGGAATGAGACAAATTGGTCAGGTACGTTCTGTTCTCAAAAAAAAAGGGAACAAATCCCCAAATACTGTTCCATTTGTTTGCTCTCAAACATCAGCAGAGTAATGGAAAGTGTCTTTCAGTGTGCTATCAAGTGAAGTTATCAGCAATAACATGCTCACTGATGTTTGGTTTGTGTTCCACCAGGGCCTCTTGGCTCTTGAACCTAATTCCAGTCTTGGTCCAGGCAAGGCAGCATTTGCGGTTGTCATGGAATTGTGCTGTGTAACTATCACGCAGTTGACTGGATGACGTGGAAGTGGTGAACAGTGAGTGTGAGCTAAAGTGTCATGTCAAAATTCAATAAGGGCAAGGAGACATGAGTAGGTCTGAATGAGTTCATTGATCAAGCCAATGTGGATGTCTGTGCTATTTGCCAATTGTCAAACTGATCATTTGCTGGAGACTAGATAGTGTCAAGATTTGAATACACAGCTTTGTTAAACGTACAAATGTATAAAGTAGCTTGCCTCCCAGTAAAATTTAGCTAGTTTGGGAGAGAACATTGATCATCAATGATCTGAAAAGTTAAGACAGAGCAGGGTGATCGCTTGCTCTGGTCTGATCTTTGGACAAGTCCAGGTAAAACTGTTCTCTTGTATGGTTAAAATTTTTGAAATATTTCTTATAGTGTACTTGCTTTGATGAGTACATTCCATTGTTTGAACAGCCTTAGGTGACTGATATTCAGAGTAAACCCAATGGACAAGGGAAAGTAGGCATAAAAGCCTGCAGCATTGAAGATACCTACACCACAAGGACTGCAGCATTTGAAGAAGGCAGCTCGCCATCACATTCTCAAGGGCAAATCATGGTAGGCAATAAATATTGGACAATGGTTACATCACACACAACAAAAACAAAAAGCCTGTTTATATGGAGTGACTGATCTAACCCAGTTGATGGTATTGTTGCTACAATTGATGTTAGTTATCTCTGTGCTTATGAGTGAGTTATGATTCCAGTTCCATATCACTATTCAGTGACCCATACTGGCTGAGCCTTGATAGATATTTGGTGTGGCAAAAACTGGAGTTAACGGTCATTCACCTCAAAGTCAATGTGTCTGTTGGCTCTCACATTGAAAGCTCATTTGTTAAAAATGTGTGAGGTACCTGAATCACCAGCAAGACTAGGGCATTTCCAGAAGAGGTGGAGAGCTGGAAAAAGTAGGGGAAACACTACTGGAGAGTCAGTCTGAGTACATCAGTTCTCTTGTTTAGTACAACCAATCATATGCAATCTACGTTAAATGGTCAACGAGAGCTAACCATTCATACTCTCCAAGATTTTGTCGACTGAAATATGAAACTGCACTAAACTGCAAGTTTAATCCCTTCTAACTACCAGAAGCTATCAACAAATCTCCTCATCTTTCACTCAGCCGTCATTCAGATTTGTACACTATCCATTCTATTGTTGAATTAATGCCAGGAATAATGCTGAAAAATCAGAGCAAGAAAGGAAGAAAACATCCACAAGGCAGCATAAGCAGCTCTGAAATTATTTGAAATAAATATATTCATTGGCACAACATTTGTTGGCCAGAAGTTGAAAACTGGCATGAAGATCTAAAGGACAAAGTTGGATGCAGCCCAAACCACAGGAAAATGCTAAGTGCATTAAGATCATAAATGAGCAATTCCAAATATCTTTTCAGCAACAATGCCAAAGAATCTACCCATTGAACTATTGCAAAGAGATGGTATGAAAAGATATTCACCATTTTTGCCTTAAAAATGTATGTACTCTGAGTAGGCGATAATTTCTGTAGCACTTTAATAGTCGTACAAATAAAATGCCAGCACTAAGGTATGTATTGGTTTGTACAATGGATTTTGTACCCGAATGGCTTGTAGTTAGATGGACATTCCTGAAATGAGGGAGGGTGTAATTCCTGACCATTACTCATTATTTTTAAATTCTCATTCCCTAATTTAAAGAACTTTAGCTTGGCATCTTTTTATTTGTTATGAGTGTGTGATGTTTTTAGCACCCTCTGGGATGCTATTTAAGCGCACATTGTTATACGTCACACTGCACCAATAACATATACTGAAAACCTTATGAAGCATCACCACTGTACAGCAAGCAAGGGCGAAAACTTACTGAGACATCAAAGTCAGGTGGGTAGCCAGCGAGAGACTTGCAATGTCTCTTTTTAGAAGGCTGGCCAAAACTGAAGCCAGTCAGGCAGTGCAAGGTCATCTGGGGGCCTTCGCTCAGAATCAAGACCCTAGGAGCAGAGCCCAGCAGCTCTTGTATCCAGGACCACCACTGCAGAGACCAGGAACAAAAACAAAGTTGCTGGAAAAGCTCAGCAGGTCTGGCAGCATCTGTGACGAAAGAAATCACAGTTAACGTTTGGGTCCGGTGACTCTTCCTCAGAACTGGGGAAGTTTTGAGGAAGGGTCACCAGACCCGAAACATTAACTCTGAGTTTTTCTTCACAGGTGCTGCCAGACCTGCTGAGCTTTTCCAGCAACTTCTGTTTTTGTTCCTGATCTACAGCATGCACAGTTCTTTC
Source organism: Rhincodon typus (assembly GCF_021869965.1). Lineage (NCBI taxonomy): Eukaryota > Metazoa > Chordata > Chondrichthyes > Orectolobiformes > Rhincodontidae > Rhincodon > Rhincodon typus. Next base: position 45,121,274 of record NC_063336.1, read on the forward strand.
GGTTTTTATTGCAGAGAACAGGGCAGTTACTGGAAGGGCATGGATAGTAAAGTGATCAAAGCCACAGGGGGTTGCTGGGGTGGAAGTCTCAGGAAGAGAAATACAGAGGGTCGGCATGAAGGGCAGGTATGCGGCTCTCAGCAGCTTTCCTCTTTATGATATTCAGTCTCTCAACCAGACACGAAGTGGCTTTGATTGTAACCACCTCACCCATCCCCCACTAGGAGGTGATAAGCTGACCATGCAGTTCTAACTGCAGTGCACATTGCAGAATATAACAGCCCTATCTGCAGTTAGGCTAATACCAGCAACAGCAGAATGACATCAATTGGTCACTTCAGGGCCTCAACTGACTGCAAAGCAGAACGTCGTCAGATAGGCCTCCCTGCCCAAAGCTTAACTCTGGCAGATATGAGATGGCTGAGAAGTTTTCGTGCACATCACTCGCCAAATTACATACCACTCCTACCTCTAAGCATGTCACCAGAGAGAAGTTCCAGCCTTAAGACTTCAACAGCAGCACAAAGGGGGTCCAAATGACACATCAGTACTTTTGAACCCTGTTTAAAACTAAACTACAAAAACAAGACTTGATTGCTCAGGATTTGTTTTAGTTAATCCAGGTGCAGACCCATCCCACATAACTTTACCCATCCATTCTGATGGACTGCTATATCAGCCAGCAATAAACTAAAGTAAAATACCTTTATGCAAAGGCGACAAAATAGAAAGTGTAGTCATTTTTCACAAATTGTAAAGTAGATTGTGCCTTCAAAGGGTTAAATAAAATCAAGTTTAAAACAAAACAAGGGTCAAAGAGTGCAAACTTCACTGATTTAATAAAAATGCAATGCAGCTAGCAAAAACTATAAAGGAGTAAGAAGTGTGTTAATAGGCACTCAAGATGTCAGCATTTGGGCAAAAAATATTGCAAAGGGATGATCAGTTTGCCTTTGTTTTTGTTCCAATTCATTTTTTGAAGACATGTAATTAAAAACTGCATTAATGGCACCAATTATGGCCTCCAAGGGACTAGAAACCCCACGTTACTATGTGATGGAACACGACTGAGCTGCAAACATCCATTTACCATTATAATACTCATTAATCCTGCCAAATACAACTCATTACCAGACTTCAAGGAAATCATCTCATAGGCAAACACAAGCCAGGATCTATCTGTCATTAAATTCCTTTCAGCACAAGTTGTATGGGAGGAGAATTGTTCAATATATCTAATTTGTGAAGTGCAATGTACAATATATTATTTAGCCTATAACTTTAACAAAATGGCCTAGATCTGCTTGTTCATTTATGAAACAGCAGTTGTGCTTCCATGTATTTGCCTGCCAATCCCACAATTAAAGATAAATGAGCAGTATCTGTACCTATGTACATCACACAAAAGAGTACGTAAAAAATACCAGATCTCTAATATATCAGATTATTTATTTTTCTTTAATTCAGGGCCAAGTATTTCAAAACAAGTGCGTACTGAGGATGTAAAACGTAAGGCCACAATTTCAGCATCAATGAGAATGTGACTTGTAGTAAATGGAGTGGTGGAAAGCATGCATAGCTGATACATGTTTGTAAGTCCCCGCCTGCTTGTAGTGGCTGCTTCTATCAGGAACAGGGATGATATTCATATTTTAACCTTCTCTACAAATGCCCCACCATAGCCCCAATCCCTGCCCATGTGGGATTGGCTGGATGAAAACCAGGGCATGGTTTTATTGAGTACTTTATCTATCCTGCAATATCCTTTTTAATCAAGACACACCAAGCTCCTCCACAAAGCAATCAAATCATAACTCTTTTGACATTGACAAAAGCAGACAGCAAGACAAAACAATGATACTATATCACTTGGCCTGCTGTGTTCATCCAGCCCTGCACCTTGTTGTCTCGGATTCTCCAGCATCTGCAGTTCCTACTATCTCTGATACTATATCAGTTTGATCTTTTGCATCCACATATTCCGAGTAACACTGCTGTTAGTTTATTTTACTTGGCAACGTTTCTCCCGGTCCAACACTCAATAATTTCAAGATAACCAACACTTTCTAAACGTTTGTCTTTAATTTTACCAAGTTGGACATTTGCTCAATGTTTCAAAGTCTTTAAATGTCTTAACACATTGATCTATTCAAAGATTGAAATACTGATACAAATTTCTAACGTAATATAAGTAGTGGTAGATTTTCATTCAGATTGAACATTTTTAGGAAGCTTTTACATTATATTTACTGCAGCAAGCTAACAAGGTCAAGATGCATTTTTTTTTATAATACATGGGCTAAATAAGCCATTTTTTAATACTATGTCATTGATACACTAATCAGTGTCATTGTAGAAGTGCTGAACAGATAATTGAATAATGTATTGCATTTCAATTGTTAGAATTGAAGAATAAATAATTAATCAGGTAGTTATTAAGGTTAGGCTTTAATGAGAATATTTTTAAAAAACCTTCAAGCATTAAAATGTATATTCAAAATGCACTGCTATAACGTCTATGGGGAAAGGAGCAGTCAGGCAAAACCAGACAGAAATCTCCATCATTACTTTGGTCATCTGGAGCATGGTAACAACAAAAGGAACTTGCATGAAAAACAGATAAGGGAAGCATCATGAATCATTCCATTGTGCCACTCTGCAAGCAATGTACACAAATTGTTATGGATAGTCACAAAGTTTCCACTTTGGTCAGCTCCTGTTCTGTTCTCTGTTCCTGAGTGACTGCATGATCTTGTTTGCAATCTAGATGATTGTGACACAAGCTACATTTTAAACACTTTTTTCTGAACTTATTGACATTAATCCAACAACAAAATACCAATTGGTCAACAACAAGAGGTTTGAACTGGGATAAGGTATTATCAATTCATGGGTGAAAAACAAAGGTTTTAGGGATCAGCTTCATTGCAGTTGTGAAAGTGGGGCTAGTCAAGTTTTGTACATGATGTTCTGCTGCGGCAGGGGTTTGGAGAATTGTTCTTGGTTACAGGAACCCAAGTTCAATTTACAATTCTAACCAAAACCGAACAACCAACTGTAGTTGTAAAAGTGTTACATTAATTTTGATAAGTACATTTCTCTTTTTACCCTATGTTATTTGCTGTTTCAGTGTCCTGTATTTGTCTGACAGTCGAGTCTCTTTGATCAAAATAAAATTTAAAGGGGTTAATTTGGAACAGCGAAATTAGGCACATGCAACTAAGTTAAACAGAAGCTAAATTTAAATTAAGTATCCCTTGAAAACTGGCAGTAAGAAAATAAAAACAACTTGGATTTATAGAATTCTTCCTTGACTTCAGAACATTACAAACTAATTCACAAATTACAAATATAATATAGTACTATCTGGAAGATCACACATCTAAGCCACTGATTCTTCACTGACTGAGTAACTAATCTTGATTGATTCTCACTTGTACACATTACCCACTGACGAATTATAATGATCCATATTGGAAGAGGCACACGATAATGTGGTTTACACACTGTCTGGGCTAAAAAGCTATACTCGTAGACCAAAGAATACTAGAGGAAAGTTAAGGCAGAAATATCTTTCCTCTCTGCAAGAAAGATAATAAATTATCCACCAATTCTTCAACTGAAATAGATTAACTACACGTATACTACACAAACAACTGTGATAACAATTAAAAGAATGTTATCAATTTAATTAAAATAAAAAGCACTTGATGTGCAGCCGCTGGGACAGAATATAACAGTGGCACATTCTAAACCACAAAACAAGATTGTACATGACCAAAATGAGGATCTGTTGGTTCAGTTGCACTAATGGCTAGCATGTAGTTCAGAATAATGCCAACTACGTGGGTTAAATTCCTGTTCTGCCCGAGGTAGATTTGGAACCTTCCTCCTTGCCTAACCCATGCTGAATGTTGTACTCCACACATTATACAGCCAGTTGTCCCTTTTGTTCCTCATGGACTATGGCTTATTGGCTACCTACTACACCATTAAACTACGTTTTTTGAATGAGATTAGATTGTTGCTGCAGAGTTGATTTACAATTATATTAATTCAATTATTTGCTAATGGATGATAGAAATGTTGGGATTGTAACTATAACTTACAACTATGATGAACAATTTTTGGACAAAGTCAGCAAATTGCAAAAGAGCCTTTACCAATTTGGCATATGTAATCACATTATGAAGTGGATGAAAACAGATACAGTCTCAGAAATATATCCCAAAACCAATATACTAAAGGTTGCTATGAACATGTATAGTCACTGGATATACTATCAGATGAGCCACTGAACAGGTGCTCTGTGTTCTGATAAAACGTCATTGAACTGAAATAATAACTTTGGGCTGTATTTTCCGAACCCCCGAATTATGAAAGCAATGGTGAATCAAGCAGTTGGGGAAAAAATGGAGAGATTAGAAAATTATGTTCCTGCCATAGGGAGAAAATGTCTGATTTTACACCCAACGTTTGAATGGGGAGAAGAGAATTTTGCTAATGAGCAGCAAGAGACTTATTTGCATGTATTAGCATCTTCTTACAGCTATCCTTGTTTCATTTATGTGCAGATTTGCTATTCTCCCACATTCTAGACAACAACAGTTGCTGACATGTAAGACGGTAGGTATCTGGTGGCTCCAGCACATCACTTGTTGTCCAGGCTTCCAGTTCTGAAGGGTCACTGGACCCAAAATGTTAACTCTGATTTCTCTCCACAGATGCTGCCAGACCTACTGAGTTCTTCCAGAAATTTCTGGTTTTGTTTTGTTTCTGATTTCCAGCAATTGCAGTTCTTTTGGTGACAACAAGGTGCAGGGCTGGATGAACACAGCAGGCCAAGCAGCATCATAGGAGCAGAGAGGCTGATGTTTCGGGCCTAGACCCTTCATCAGAAAAGGGGGAGGGGAAGGGGGTTTTGAAATAAATAGGGAGAGAGTGGGAGGCGGATAGAAGAGGGATAGAGGAGAGGATAGGTGGAGAGGAAACAAACAGGTCGAAGAGGCGGGGATGGGGCCAGGAAAGGTGAGTGTAGGTAGGGAGTTAGGAAGGGGATAGGTCAGTCCAGGGAGGACGGACAGGTCAAGGGGGCGGGATGAGGTTGGTCGGTAGGAGATGGAGGTGCGGCTTGAGGTGGGAGGAGGGGATAGGTGGGAGGAAGAACAGGTTAGGGAGGCAGGGACGAGTTGGACTGGTTTTGGGATGCGGTGGGAGGAGGGGAGATTTTGAAACTTGTGAAATCCACATTGATACCATTGAGCTGCAGGGTTCCCAAGCGGAATATGAGTTGCTGTTCCTGCAACCTTCGGGTGGCATCGTTGTGGCACTGCAGGAGGCCCAGGATGGACATGTCGTCTGAGGAATGGGAGGGGGAGTTGAAATGGTTCGCGACTGGGAGGTGCAGTTGTTTATTGCGAACCGAGCGTAGGTGTTCTGCAAAGCGGTCCCCGAGTCTCCGCTTGGTTTCCCCGATGTAGAGGAAGCCACACCGGGTACAGCGGATGCAGTATACCACATTGGCAGATGTGCAGGTGAACATCTGCTTGATGTGGAAAGTCTTCTTGGGGCCTGGGATGGGGGTGAGGGAGGAGGTATGGGGGCAGGTGTAGCACTTCCTGCGGTTGCAGGGTGTTTTGTTTTGTCCAGGCTTCCACTTTGGTCAATATTCCCCAACATCTCATGACACAGTCGATCAGAAAGGTAATGACATAAAATAGCAATACATTTATAAATGTGAGATTCTGTTTCGAATGAAGAATCACCATGCCATCCATGTGCCCTCAGAAGATTTTATCTTTCATTTCCCTCCTACTACATGTACTGTGAAGTTGTATTTATGACTGGCAGGGACTGACCCTAAGCTTTACATATGGTCCCACCTAGTAGGTCTCATCAGCGGTGAGCTCAGGTAATCTGAGTACCATAGAGGCGTGGTGCAAACATAATGAGGTGAGCTGTGGAGAATCACATGAGATTACTCACTTGAGCTCACAGAGAGAAACGCTCCATGCAACTCTTCAAAACCGATATTTAGCCAATTTGTGGTAACATTCAGCCTAATAGCTTCTGCATTTGTATCGACATACGGAGACTTGCACAAAAGCAGAATTAAAGAATTCATCAATTTCCTCATTAAGTTTAATGGAGGGGTGATGATTAAAGTTACAATTTCCAAGACATCACAGCATTTAAACTGGCACAAGAGAACAAGTTAGTAACACTTTTTCTCGTCTAAATACTTGACACACATTTCCACTCACAAAAAGCCATTGCCCTTAACATGCTTTGTGAAGACTGTTGATATCATAACAAATGAAACCATAGTCTGGATTATTTTTTTCCCAGCCATTGATTGGGTGCGCAATAGTGAGAAATGTGGAAAAATACAGTGAGAGTGAAAAAAATTTGATTGTCAATGTTGAGAAAAATGATTCTGATTTTCACCTTGAGGTTTCAATGGTGAATTCTGAATCTCACTAAGAGTGGTAACTGTCTCATTATTAGCTAGTCTTGCTTCATGTATAAGCAATTTGTGATTCCCCTATGCAGTGCTGGGAAACTATTCACGGCCAATTCCCAACTTGAAAGTCTAAGCAGTTATCCGACAGATGCCGCTCATCAGTTTCTTCTCTGGGCCTCTGACTTAAGGTCCATTCAACCACATCTCAGTCCATGCTCCATGGGCAGTGACTACCTCCACCCTTTCTGCACAGAAGTCAGCACTAGCAAAACGCCAGGCTCACCATGTCATTATACTGGATCTCAAATCACTACTCGTCTCTTAATACACAACAGTACTTTATCACTGCACTTTGGAGCTCATAGACATCTTACATTGCGATGCTCCTGTCAGGTCGCTCTGTACACAGAGAAACATGTGCAACTCATGCATCTGGTTTGTCCAGATAGCATTTAATGACTCTTAGCTTGCTTTCTAAGCACTCATTCACTTTTTTATCACTTGGAGGCTCACAATGTCCCTGGCTTTTTGCACATTGCCACTTCAATGAGAACTTACACATTCACAACAACTCAGACTTGACATAGTTTTCAGCATAAGATCAAAAGCAGACAAGTTGTCTCTGCTGCCAGCACTGTCAAGGGGTTGAACATGTCGCTGGATGGCATTGTGCTACATTACTAACACACCTTCAACATGTACCAACTCCTTATATAGCAAGCATTGCCAGTACTTCAATCAAACAGGCATGTCTGAAAGACAAAGGGGAACAGGGCTTAGTGGGGTGAATGGGGTCTACTGTCAGTTAGGGCATCACTGAATCTCAGTCTAGGATTGTCGACCACAGTCAGCCAAGTGCTTGCTGCAGCCAGAGTCTGGGGATCAGGAAACAATCTGCACGTCAACTCCAATCAGTCCAAGGACTACAGGTATGTTAGTCAGGCAGTTATAGAGATATCAATCTGGAGATCGGGCAAAATCAGTTGCAGCTCTCCTTATAAGTCAGTTCAGGGGGTGGGCCATGGGCAATCCTGAGGGTTTCAGCAGTAAATGGCAAAAGTGGTTAAACAGGGCGCAGTCTATACAGTGTAACGGGAAGTGGGAATCTCAAGTCTGGGAATGGGGTGCATTATGCTGTGACACCGGAGGGGACAAAGTAGTGAAGTGGGCAACTCCAAATATGAGGAGTGGAATCTAATTGAGCTTGGAGGGCATGGATTACTGCAGGGGGGCCTCTTTTCTCATAAGTCACCACTGCCCTGGCTTCAACAGGAGGACAATGGATCGCAATTATGGGCATGGCAATGTGATAAGCTAAAGGCTGAGGGGCAATGTTGGGAGTATTGCCTGTTAAATAAAAGGATTGGTTGGGAACATGGACATTCTGAAAGCTGATGGAGTTTATAGAGACAGCAGCAAAAGAAGTGGGCAAGGGGTGTCTTAACTATCAGGCAGAGTTTGTATTTCGCTCAAAACAGCACAAACTGTTCTATCTTCAACCAAACCGCAACTCATTCACAGGGGCCAGAGTAACTTCCTTCATTTTTTTATATGGAGTTTTCTTCCGTGGAGGAGGATCTGGGTGTCCTTGTGCATGAATCATGGAAAACTAGTATGCAGGCACAGCATATAATAAGGAAGGCAAATAGAATTTTGGCATTTATTGCTCAAGTAATAGAATATAAAAGTTGAGAATTATTGCTACAATTGTGAGCCAGCACCTGGAGTATTGTGTTTAATTTCCGTCCCCATATTTGAGGAGAGATGGAGTTGTATTGGAGGCAGCTCAGAGGAGATTAACAAGATTGATTCCAGAGATGAGGGGTTTGTCTTATAAAAGAGAGATGGAGTAGTTTAGGCTCATAGTTTCTGGAGTTTAGAAAATGAGTGGAGATCTAATTGTAGTATGTAAGATGCTAAAGGGGATTGACAAAGTGGATGTGGAAAAGATGTTCCTCATGTGAGGCAATCCAGGATCAAGAGGTCATAGCTTTAGGATAAGGAGTAGCAAATTTAAAACAGAGATGAGGAGAAATTATTTCTCTCAAAGGGGTCAAGAATATGTGGAGTTCACTACCCCATAGTGTGGTGAATGCTGGGACATTGAGTAAGTTTAAGGAGGAGATACATTTTTAATTAATAATTTTAATTGAATGGTTATAGAGTGCAGGCAGGAAAGTGGAGTTGAGGCCGAGATGAGGTCAGCCTTGATTGTACTAAATGGTGGAACAGGCCCGAGGGACTGAATTGCCTCCACCTGCTCCTAGTTCTTATGTTCTCATTACGCTGTGCAGGAGCAGATGTACATATCTGTGCTACAAGGGCTGAAACTGGACGCTAGTCAAGCATTCATCATCACACATCCTTGAAGGAGTGTGCTCTCCCCTGTTATGCACAGAGAAAGAATGAGCCTTTACCCAGAGAGAAGTGTGCATTTGTGTATGAACATGTACTCACACACACAAACTGGCTGTAAGTATGGAACATGAGTGTAGGCGAGCCCCTATTCCATTCCTTTGGCCTCAGTGATCTCCTCATTAAAGTGCTAATTCTTGGCTGTATTCATGAATGCAGGAGTTGAAGGATCCCTAACCTCTGCCGCTCTGACACAATACCTCAGCAATACAACATCTATCATCATGGGGATGTATGGAAGATAACTCTGATACACAGTGGTCATGTAACCTAGCTCTCTAGCTAAAATGACAGTCAATTAGAAATGTAATGGTTGAGAGTGTACCTATTAACAAACGTGAGAGGGTATTTAAAAACATGTGCCACAGTGTGCCCTCAGAGTGATTTATTTTGTTCTTGCCCTTTCACAATATCTAGGTGCAGTTTGGGGTCTGCAGCTAGGGTTGTGGACACCGTTGGCCAGGAAGATTTGGGCAGAAGACCCCCATAGACATTTGCTGCTTGGGAATGCAGACATGCTGAAAGTGTCCTAACCAGAGGTAATCTCCCCCTCCTCAGCTACACGGTTGAGATTGCAGGCAGTGGTCTCAATCCTCTCCAGTCATCTCAAGTATCTTCTCCTCATTTTGTTTTGTGGGGGTGTGAAGGGCTGAATGTCAGCCATATTGGCCCTCTCTGTCAATTAAAATGAAACAATCTCTTCTGTGATGAAACAGGATTGATGGTGTGAGATGAAAGTGGATTGAAGAACCTCAGCAAAGGTGCAGAAGTGGCAGAGGTAGTGAGGCAATACAAGTGAGTGTGTAGGGAGAGCAGAGGGCAGGAAAGGTTAGCAGTTGAGGAGGATGAGGTGGATGAGAGCCGTTGAATGGAGATGTTGCATACTACCATGGGAACTGAAGACCAGTAGCGTTGCTCATGTTACAGTATAGTAGCAGAATCAGCATGAGGAAGCTGAGAAAATATGATGGCACCTGCCCTTGCTGAGCACAGAAGATCATTAACCTTCTTGGGTATTTCTTTTTATGTCCAAAATGGACATAATGGACCTGGTTTGCTCATTATGTCCAAAATGGCCCTGGTCTGCTCTCTGGTTCCAGGCTGGCTAGGTCTGGTGCTGTGGCTCTCTTTACTGATCCACAGCAAAGAGGTAGGCTCTCGTTTCCACCACCAGCCTCTCCAGGTCCCTGTGAGCAAAGCAGCCTGTCAGCTTCCCTTTCTGGGGCATGTCCTTTCCTGAAATGGTATAGCAGCAGAGTATGGAGGGCAGTTTCCAACTAGCAGTATTTGAAGTGGTGTGCAAGAAACAAGAACAATACAAGGTCCTAGCAAATGGTGAGTACTTCCATCTGTGATACCACATAATTGGACAATGAGTGTCCCGTAGAGCCAAATGCATAGTATTGGTGTCAGAAAAGTCAAGTGGTCTATGACAAGAAACCCAAAATAAACACCACCCAAATATGAGAAAATTCAGTCTGTATATGCACAAAGCTAAAAGATTTAGGTGTACCTCTGATCAATCTCAGATTTAGGTTCAAAAATTGATCTACTTTGATATTGATCTAGCATCAATTGCTATTTGCTGAAGGGAGTACCAAACTCCAAGAGCCTTTGTGTGCACTTTCAAAGTATTGTATTGACTCTAAAATACACTGGGATGTTCACAGGTCATAAAAAAGCAATATCAAAATTCAGGTTGTTCATTATTGTTTCAGATTTTACTTTACCATAGTGTATAGGAGTGATTCTTAGTGCATAAATCACTTTATGATACGATAACATGTAAATACAAATCTTTCTTATAAAATAAAACTATCTGATTTTAAATTATCCAATTAACATGGTACTCATTACAAAACCATTCACCACACTTTTCTCCCTTTAGCAGCTCCTGAAATGATGCCATCTTAAGCTACAGACTCCAATTCATTTGCAAAGAATAAATTACTTTGATAACTTCCAGTTTTCCTGGCTCCCAGTCAGTTGTGTATTCCTTTGTTGACTGGAATAGAACTGTTCTCTCCTCTTTGCATACTCTGACACCCTCCCACAGCCTTTCACCACCACAGCCACCCCTAATGCATTTCCAAAGTCTGTCTGATTCCCTCCAACCACCACTTCCAGGCCCTCCATTTGCAGACTCTGTCTACCCCCTGGTCCTGTCCACCAGCTTCTCTCTCAGCAGCATGTAAGTACTTCACAACCTGTCTACACAGAATGTCCTCTTTCCTGCTCAGCAGGCTCTCTCTTTGACTCCATTCTGTTCAAGTTTATGTACTGGCAATCACCTTCCCACTGATCACTGCTGCTTCAGTGAGCCCATCAGCAGCAAGTGCAGGACAGAAACTGTCTATCATTGCAGGAATGGCGCCTCATGAATTCTGTCACTTCTATGTACAAGGACAACTTTTCTTTCACAGTCTCTCCTGTGATTGAATTTTCCAAGTGTTTTTGAGGACTTTCACAAGATGAAAACATCTCCAACCCATGTATTTTAAAACTGCTGCTGAATATTTCTAGAATTTTCTGTTATTAATTCAGATTTTTAGCATTTATGGCATTTTGCTTTTGCATTAGGTAGAAGCTCTATCTTAGGAACAGGGAATATTATGAAATTATAACAGGATAAATCAATGCATAAAAACACAAATCTAAGTCAACCATTCACACAGCTGACACCTTTAATTGTTGAGAACAAGTTAAGCTGAAAACATAATACCATACCAGCAAATGTCTGAATTGTAACGTTAGGAAATAAGAACCAGAGAAATGCTCCATAAAAATAGTTTTAAGGGAATCCTTTAAATTTTCTAATCATGACAAAAGATTTAAGTTCTATTCCTTTAAGAGGCCTTTGCGATTGTTACAAATTAATAAAATACAACAGTTTCACCTTTCACACACACAACTAAAATTTTCTCAATCACTTGGATCTGAGGAGAACCTATGTTTCACAATTTCATTTTATGGCATTTGCAATTTCAGTTCTGTCCCCTTTACATTACAATGAAAGAAATAGCATTAATCAATCAGACCAGCAGCACAGACAGAAACTTTGTCTTCTCTTATTAGCATGAGCATCAAACCAAGAAGAAGCAAAGGGCTTCTTAATAATTCCTTCATCAAAGTATTCACAGAAGAAGACAAATAAAAGCCAAAAAAAAAACAGAGAGAACCCAAGGTGAAATTTAGACATAAATGAGATGACAATCCTATATATGCATGGGGTTGAAAATAAATTTGTCCAATCCAATAGACAAGACTTATCTTAAAATAATGAATGATACTGCAAGATTTATGGGACATTCAGTCATTAGGACTGAGGTAATGGGCGTTGCAATGGTACCAATTTGTTTGGAAGAGGCTAACATGACATCCATAGTCAAAAATTGTGAAAAAAACAGACACAATTACAGACCTGCACACCTTCAATTTCATGTGGAATAATAGTCAATGATCAGGTACAACCATGTAGATTATCTGAACAACAACATCCTAGTACAGAGCAGTTATGGTTTTGGATGAGAAAGATACTGCATTACTAACATTTCTAATTTCTTTGATTAACACACAACCATAGTTAAGTGAGATATGAAGGTGCCGGTGTTGGGCGGGATAAAGCCAGAAGTCACGACACCGGGTTATAGACCAACAGGTTATTTGAAATCACAACTTTCGGAGCACAGCCCATTTGTCAGGTGAAATGAGAGAGAAGCACACAGACGGGTGTTGGCGCTGCTGCCTCACAGCACCAGGGACTCGGGTTCGATTCCACCCTCGGGCGACTCTCTGTGTGGAGTTTGCACATTCTCCCCATGCCTGCATGGGTTTCCCCTGGGTGCTCCGGTTTCCTCCCACAGTCCAAAGATGTGCAGGCCAGGTGGATTGGCCATGCTAAATTGCCCATAGTGTTCAGGGATGTGTCGATTAGGTGGATTACAGGGAAAGGATAAGGGAAATGAGTCTGGGTGGGATGGTCTGAGGGTTGGTGTGGACTCGTTGTGCCGAAGGCCTATTTCCACACTGTAGGGATTCTATGATTCTTTGAACACAGAATTTATGGGCAGAGAGATCAAGAGCAGAGAGATCAAAAGATTGTACAAATGGTGTGAGTGGAGTGTCGAATAATAAGTCTCTGCAGGTGATCAAAAGTGTTAGATGGTGTTGAGGTTGGTTGGCTCGCCGAGATGGTTTGTTGTTTTGCAGATGTTTCGTTACCATGCTGGGTAACATTCTCAGTGCAGCCTCCGATGAAGCGTCGGTGTGTTCTCCCGCTTAGTTTTTAAACTCTGGAGTCGGTTGAGCTGGATTGCCTCACTTCCGGTTTTCCTTCATAGTGGAGTATATACCATCTACTCCAAAACCTTAGTGTTAGATGGTGTGAATAAAGTGTCAACAGCTGAATAACAAGCAAAGGGATGACCTATGATCTGCTTAAATCAGGCAGAGAGATAATTACAAAAAAATTAAAGATAATGTGGTGCTGGAGACAAATTAAACGACTGGAATAACATGATAGGTATAAGAGTCACATGCTGAGGGTCTAACCAAAGAAATAAGTCATCTAAAACTGGACACACCAATTAAGGTAGAGAGATCATAATAATTTATCAAGGTGGTGGTGTCAAAACAGGACAGTAAGGAAGGTTTTACAGATACAGAGCAGTGTGGTGGGGTCACATGTAGCGTGACATGAACTGAAGATCACAGTGGAGGTCACCTTCATGGATACGGAACTTGGATATCAGTTTCTGCTCGGAGTTTCTGTGTTGTCCTTCAAGGCGGCCTTCAAGAAACACAACAATGCATAAATTCTGTGTTGTGTGTGCTTCACCCTCACCTTACCTGACAAAGGGGTTCTGTTCCAAAAGCTTGTAATTTCAAATAAACCTGTTGGCCTATAACCTGGTGTCGTGTGACTTCTAACATAGTTAAGTGAGGTACACCCTCATCTATACTTCTATCAAAAGCATTTGATAAAATTACAATTAAAGATTAGTTAATTAAGTTCAAGCTGTGGAAATCAAGGCAAAAGATACGGTGAAAAAATAGTTGAAGCAGAGAAAACAATAGATAGAGTTATAGAGTCATACAGCATAGAAACAGACCCTTCAGTTCAACTAGACCCTGCCGATCAAGTTTTCCAAACTAAACTAGTCTCATTTGCCTGTTTTGGCCCATACCCCTTTAAACCTTTGCTATTCATGTACGTGACTTTTAAATGTTGAAACTGTACCAGAATCTACCATTTCCTCAGGCAGTTCATTCTACCCACAGTGTGAAAAAAAAGTTACCCCTCAGGTCCCTTTTAAACCTTTCCCTTCTCATCTTAAAAATATGCTTTCTAGTTTTGAACTTCCCCACCCTAGAGAAAAGGCCTTTGTGATTCACCTTATTTATGCCCGTCATGACTTGGTAAACCTCTATAAAAGGTCACTGCTCAACCTCCTAAGCTCCAGTGAAAAAAATCCCATCTTATCCAGCCTCTCCTTATAACACAAATACTCCAGTCCTAGCAACATCCTTGTAAATCTTTTCTGAACCTTCTCCAATTAATAATATCCTTCCTACAGCAGGGCGACCTGAACTATACGCAGCAATCCAAAAGTAGTCTCACCAACACGACTTCCCAACTCCTATACTCAGTGGTCTGACCAATGAAGGCAAACGTACTAAACGCCTTCTTAACCACCCTGTCTACCTGTGACACAGGTTTTTAAAGAACTATGTACCCCTAGGTCTCTCTGTTTGACAATACCACCTAGGACCCTACCATCAAATGTATAAGTTCTGCCCTTGTTTGTCTTACCAAACGCAACACATTGCATTTATCCAAATTAAACTCCATCCGCCACTCCTCCGCCCATTGGCCCAAATGATCAAGATGCCTTTGTAATCTTAGATAACCTTTTCCACTGTCCACTATACCACCAATGCTGGTTACAGGGACAACATCTGGCAAATGGATGGAGATGGGGAAGAACCGTGGATATCTTCTAACACTGCTTTCTTTTAATTTCATTAATCGTCAACTTTGATTTGTGTTAACATCAGAAACATATGCCTTTAGATAAACTCTACAGGAACATTGTGCGATTCAGTGAGCCACCTCCTTACCACTCTCCTCCAGCCTGTATCTTTCCATAGATACAGAATAACTAGTTGTCATAACCAATCTGATCTGTGTCGATAGAACCACCCGCTCGCAGGCTGCTGCATCCGGCTATGGTGTGAGTCATTTCTGATCTGATGCCAGGTTGGAAAACTGACAGAATAGTAATATAACCAAGATTAGGATCAGCTGATCTATCACAATCCTTTGAAACAAAATGTGTTCTGCTTCCTCTTTGCATTAATTTTTTTAGAAGGAATATGCCAGGCTAAAAAGACTTAGAAAAGGGAAGAATATGACTTTCTTACAGCATATTGAAGCAAGTGCAATGGTTGCAAAATCCTATCGTGCACCATGTTGTGAAAATCTTTTGGCTAGTGAATTATAAAATGCAAAATACTGCAGAAGCTGGAAGTCTGAAATAAAAACAGACAATGCTTGAAGTACTCAGCAGCAAAAGCAGCATTTTTAAAAGAAACGGAGTTTGCATTTCAGGTCAATGATCTCTCATCTGATGACAGATCAAAAACGGTTTCTCTTTCCACAGATGCTGCCAGACATGCTGACCTTTTCTATTTTTGTGGATACAGAATTATGCTATTTTACCAAGCTTACCAGTGGAGTTAAACAGCCACATTGACAGGTTATTTACCAGACAAAGTTAAACTCACCATTGCCTTTCATGTTCACTGTAATTCCTATTGCTTCTGGTTGCTTTCCAAGTTCCCCTGTGTTAACACAGTTCTATTTCTAAACATATGATCTATTATATTTAACTCGTGTTAATCCCTTACATTTATCACAATGTCAACCTTGCTTAATTGATAGTACACTTATATTTAAATTGGAAGATTGTAGACTCAAGCCATGTAACAGACCAGTCACAGCACAATCTTTAAGTTTAGACACTAAACTGATAGCTTAGCTCCCAATTAATTTGGTTTGGCTCAGGTTCATTGCCCAAAAGTTCATCCTTGAGTCTCAGTAAAACTATTTTCCCCAGAGCTATATAGTGAAAAGTACGGTAAGGACAATAGGTCATTGTGTTATGTCTCAGAATCATAGAATCATAAGTACAAAAGAAAAACCCTTCAGCCCATTCAGTCTGTTCGACTAAAAACACTTCTACCTCTACTAGAGATAGTAGGAACTGCAGATGCTGGAGAATCCGAGACAACAAGGTGCAGGGCTGGATGAACACAGCAGGCCAAGCAGCATCATAGGAGCAGAGAGGCTGACGTTTCGGGCCTAGGCCCGAAACGTCAGCCTC
>NC_063336.1:45137936-45152936 GCF_021869965.1 Rhincodon typus
CCCTCTACCTCTACTAGTGCCACTTTCCAGCACTTGCACCATAGCCTTGAATGTTATGACATTTCAAACGCTTATTCAAGTACTTTTAATTGTTGTGAGGTTACCCTCCTCTGCTATCTTTCCAGGCAGTGCGTTCCAGACCAAAATCACCCTGTAGTTTTCCTCAAATCCAATCCAAACCTCCTGCCTTTAACTTTAAAAGTGTGCCCCTTGTTTTGATCCTGCAATTAGGTGAACAATTGCTTTATATCCACTCTGTCCATGCCCCCTCACAATCATATATACCTCTATCAGGTACCCTTTAATCTCCTCTGCTCCAGCCTCTGTTCATAGCTAAATTACTCCATCCCAGGCAACATCCCGACGAATCTCCTCTGCCCTCCCTCCAATGCAAGCACATCTTTCCCATAGCGAGGTGATCAGAACTGCACTCTATATTCCAGTACACCTCGAAGAGATGTGTTCATCATGTCATCACATGGACTCATGGTATGATGATTTCAGACTCCATCTCAACACAGGAAAGACGTGGAAGCGTTGGAAAAAGTGCAGAGGAGATTTACCAGGATGTTGCCTGGAATGGAGGGAAGGTCTTACGAGGAAAGGTTGAGACAGTTAGGGCTTTTCTCGTTACAACAACAAAGGATGAGAGGTGACTTGACAGAGGTGTACAAAATGACCAGAGGTATAGATAGAGTGGACAGTCAGAGACTTTTTCCTAGGGTGGTGGTAGCTATTACGAGGGGGCATAGTTTTAAAGTGAGTGGAGGTAGATATAGGGGAGACATCAGGAGGTAGGTTCTTTACTCAGAGAGCGGTAGGAGTGTGGAATGCATTGCAGGAGAGGGTAGTGGAGTCGGCCTCATTAGGGGCATTTAAGTGGCTATTAGATAGGCATATGGATGATAGTATAAGGTAGGGGTGGAGATTAGATAGACCTTAGGTTTAGGGTAAAAGTTCGGCACAACATCGTGGGCTGAAGGGCCTGTACTGTGCTGTACTGTTCTATGTTCTATGTTCTATGTTCTAGATCCATTGAAGAATGATGCACTACTGAAAGCATGCTGCACTTTGTAACCGAAAAGCCTAAATCTAGCACACTCATATATATAGTAGCCAGCTGCAAAAATATCTTTTGTATGTTTCAATATAATGTTATCCATGTTTAATTTCTTACATTATAAAAGGAATAATATAAGCATCACTGTATCAAGTGAATTAACCTACTGGTGGCAAAACCCACATCACAAGATCACCATGCTGTTTCTCACTTACTGCCCAAAGTTTCTGGGTCTCTCCAAAATAGTTGTAGCAGAGTGTGGACCTGCAATAGGTACAGTTCCAGCTGTGAAATGCCTCTTCCACCTCATGTGAGATCATGGAGATCAAGGAATCCTTACTTCATTGATAAAGCAGCAGCCAACAGGAAGCTGGTATTAGGTTAATTTGATTTTTTGCACATATTTGAAAAGTCATATCCAGAACATTTTCTTGGATGAGAACTTATAATTGCAATAGGAACTTCACTGAAATATTCTCTTACATTTAAAATGCTACAATTTTATATACAGTTCTCAAAAACAAAATATTATTTACTTTTTCAATTCCTTTAAGGAGGGTTACAAGAAGATAGATTTCTGAAGAGAGATATGTTCCTGCTTTTTGTTTCAGTGTCCTCTGAGAATAGGAAAGACGGTTCCCAATTTGCAGTAAGTGTAACGGTTAAGAAACAGGATACATTAGGCATGGCCGATGA
Source organism: Rhincodon typus (assembly GCF_021869965.1). NCBI lineage: Eukaryota > Metazoa > Chordata > Chondrichthyes > Orectolobiformes > Rhincodontidae > Rhincodon > Rhincodon typus. The sequence goes on from NC_063336.1 coordinate 45,139,693, forward strand.
GCAGGGCTGCTCAGATAAAACAGTGGTCAGGATACAACAGAAATGCAGCACAAGACTTTTCACCCATTAACTTAAATGGACAGAAAGCTAGGAGCTACAGGAAGTGATTTCTCAACTCACACTCCGTCTGAGCACCACTCAACTTCAATACCATTCAACTAGGAACATCAGCTCAATACAGTACACACCAGAAGCGTAATGTCTCACTAGTAATAAATGTTGAGTGCGTATACAAAATCACACATTTAATCCTTAACTTTACTCCAGCCTTACATATGCAGCCCTGGAATTTCTGCTCACTTGCATTGGTTTCTACAGGACAATTCAGTTGAAATTGATTTAAAGTTTGCATAATTTTAGCACAAATTTCATTGATTGCAACTCAAGTTACCATAATCTGTTGTGGTCATTTGAAAAACGTCACACTGGATACATATCCCAACTCCCCAACCCCCTGTATAGGTTTGGCTAGACCCAAGGCTAAATAAATTACCTTCGGGAGTCTGTGCTGATTTGCAGATTTTATGGGAGGCTTCAAAAAAGAGCTAATTCCTTTGAATACAAAAGCAGTAAATGATACATTTAAAATACTTTGATATGCAATCATCATCTTAATTTATGAAGAATTTGGATAATGTATCGAAGACTAACATTGTTTTTTTTAAGTGAATTTTCAATAAATAGAGATGGTGAATTAATACTGATTAAAAATGCTTATTTTGCTGCTTTAAATTAAAATTTTAATCAATCTGTGGTATTCACTGCTCCAGAGTCTGATAAATGCTGGGACTTTGAGTAAATTTGAGGAGGAGATAGGCAGATTTTTAATTACTACTGAGTGAAAGGGTTTTAGAGAGTGGGCAGGGAAATGGAGTTGAGGCAGAGATGAGATCTGCCATGATCATATCAAGTGGCACAGCAGGCTTGAGGGGCCAAAATTCCAACTCCTACTCCTTGTTCTTATGTTCTTGCAAGTCACCCCTTTTAATTATCTGAAGAACTTTTAAAAACAATTTATTTTCAAAAATTTGTTTTAGGATGTTATCCAATTGTGTTTGTCCATGGTAGATTTTGCATGTGACAATCAGTACACGAGATTGAGCAGAAACTCAGAAGAAAGAAGACATCTTTTAAAGTGGGTATGCTTTTGGGTGGAATTTGTACTGACTGTGTCCAATGTGAAATCGTACACTGGACCTTCCCTATGTTGACTTCCTTTGAAGTAATTTCTGATTCTTCTATACAGATTTTAAGGGTGTATTCTTAATGAGACAGTGGGTTTGGCCAGGGGTTATGGGATTCAGGTACAGCTTGTGAAAGGTCAGGAACCTGTTAGGTAATGGAACTGGCCCTTTTTCTCAGCCATTGCATTAGTTTCTAGGCTTCCCAGTCAGTCAATCACAGAATAAACTTCAAATCATGAATCCTGTCGATGTATATTTGACTTAATGGGATTCATTATTGCAGAAAAAGAGGTAAGAGCTGCACAGAAAAGTAAAGAAATGATGGGCCTGCAGCCATAACCACAGTGATTGCATTAGAGGACTGTGCCCTGGGGATCGGCAGGGTGGCATAGAGAATAAGTATCAGTGATGTTCAAATAAGTCCAGTGATAATATTAAATGATGCACTGCCACTTTACACTAACAGTCATTTACCTTGATTTGCTGTTGCTTGGAGCTATAATGCCATGATATGCACGAAACAGAGTTTGCACTCTTTCTCAATGTCAGCTCTGACTCAAAGCCCTTCATCTCCTAGAGGTTCTTCCCGCTTGCGTGGATGAGGGCAGCTCCAACAACACAGAAGTTTAACACCAACAAAGGCATCTCTCCGTCCATCCTCTTTGTGATATAGTGACATGTCAGTGTGGAGAAGGCTCCTGATTGTGCCTGGTGATGTTTGTGGTGCAATTGTTGGTCTGGTTCCTGATGTAGTTCTCATTGATAGACCAGGCTGCTGTTGCACAACCTGCTCCCAGGCTGCATGAAAGTTTACTGCAAGGAAGTTGAAATGAAGGTGAGAACTTGATAAGGCAGTGAAAGTACTTCACTAAAGTTGAAACGGACAAAATAGTGAAGTCTGTCTCTCAGAATTAACCGTGCCAGCACAAGCTGGTTAGAAGCTTTGTGATTTCACTCTTTAAAGTTTCCCGCAAATTAAATTCATTAAGCAATCACACCTTGCTACGCTCTCACCTTCTTGACTCTGGCAAGCTGCACAGATCTCAAGAAATTTGTTCCCTCACCATTAAAGCCAGAATGTTGGATTAAATTCAAATGCTGCAAATTGTAATAACCTCCTGACAGCTGGACTGGGGTTCTCTGTTTACCGGCAAACCCATAGAAGTCGATCCAGGCTCATTTCAGGTTCCCACCTTTTGGAAATTTATCCCTACTGTCACACCCGAGCCATCTGCCCTTACAGGTTGAAATTCTGACCCTACTTTGTTAAATGAAAATAGTGTGATTTGTTCAGAAGTTTTTCAGTGTCCAAACACACCACAACTAGTTCCATCATCAACTTCATCTGTAAAAAGTCATAGTGGTGAAGGAGATTTCCTTTATTCGTTCATGGGATGAGGGTGTCATTGGCTTGGCAGCATTCATTTCCCATTCCTAATTTCCCAGAGGGCAGTTGAGAGTCAACCATATTGCTGTGGGTCTGGAGTCACACATAGGCCAGACCAGGTAAGGATGGCAGTTTCCATCCCTAAAGGACATTAGTGAACCAGATGGGTTTTTCCGACAATCATCAATGGATTAATGGTGATCATTAGACTCTTAGTTCCAGATATTTATCAAATTCAAATTCCACCGTCTGCCGTGGCGGGATTCGAACCCAGGTCTCCAGAACATTACCTGAGTCCCTGTATTAACAGTCCAGTGATAATACCACTGGGCCATTGCCTCCCTGCTTGTTAGACAAGATCTTCTCCTTTCAAATGATAAAAATATATGTTGTTTTTTTAAAAGAAAAACTATTTTAAAGATCTGCCTTCAGGATAAATCCCAACTTTTTACTCGATATTGGTACGGAGTTAATTCGTCTATAATTGGCCAAGTTGGATTGCTGGCAGTTCTTAAAAACACAGGTGCTCTTTTTACTTGCTCCTAGCCCTTGGAACCTCAGGGAAGGACCCAGCACAAAATTCTTCACTGCTTTCCTTCAGCTTTCCGGGACGAATGCTGTCTTGTTCAGGGAATTTCTTAATTTTGAGTCCTGCTGCTTTATTAAATCATAGAATCGTTACATTGTGCAAAAAAAGGCCATTTGGCCCATCAAGTCTGCACCAACCCTCCAAAGAGCATCCCACCCAGTCCCAGCTGCCTACCCTATCACCATAACACCACATTTACCTTGGCTAGTCCACCTGACCAGCACATTCCTGGACACTACAGGGTAATTTAGAGTGGCCAATCAGCCTAATCCGTACATCTTTGGACTGTGGGAGGAAACCAACGCAAAAAACAGGGAGAACATGCAGACTCCGCACAGTCGGTCAACCAAGGCTGGAATCAAACCCGGGTCTCTGCTGCTGTCAGGCAGCAGTGTTAACCACTAGTACTCTGGTCTTGATCTTTCAGCTGCCACTTCTGCAAATATGTCTTTATTTCTTCCTGGTGCTGTGAAGCAGCAGTGCTAACCAATCAGCCACTCTGCCATCCTAATATTATGTTAACATTATTTTTGAAATGTTGTTTGGTACTTCATATAATACAGAAATTAGAGAGCAGATAGATACAGTATTCTGGTAGGAAGATAAACTTGTAAAAAGTATTGATTTTATGTTCCAATTATTTTATCTTTTAAACTTCACTTGTAATCTTAGTTGTTATCAGCTACTAATTTATTATCTATTTTCCTGTTATGATATTGATGGAAATTTTAAGTGTTCTCTACATCATTAATACAGCAAAACTTCAGAAAATGCATTATATCTTTCTGCCTGGTATATTGGCTATTGATATTTCATATTCTGCACAGTGAATGAATGACAAAGAAATAATTTGCACTACACAGCGAAAGCTGCAAAAATGCCAAACACCTTTCCTGCGAACATTAATTTCTCCAAAAGAAAATAAGACTGTCCACTGGGAAACCGTTGTATGGAGATCCTTGTGTAGCTCTCTATTTGCCTAGCTTAACTGATTTGCAGTGGGTTCTTCTGAGGTGTGTACGACAGCTATTTAGAGTTACAGCAGAACAACTGACTGTAAGAATCTTGAAAGAAAGGTGAAAGAGGGAAATCAGAAATTTACAGGCAATTGGCCTCATATCTGTTGTCAGGAAATAGCTAGAATGTATAATTAAGATTAAGGTATCTGCTCAGTCCCATTCAGAAGACATTCCCATGGCCTTGAAACACACAGACACAGCAACAGACAGGCAGGTTTGTCAGGGGCTATCGGTAAACTGGTTCGAAGGGTGGAGAAATTCACCAACTTTATCAGTATTGTCTTGCATGTTTCTGGTTGTGTCCATGGACAAGCTGGCTACCGCCATGGAGAACCAGGTCTGGCACATTTAGTATCTGCCAGATATGTATATGGGCCACATTCATACTACTGGTATTCAGTATCAATGGCAAGGCAAGAGGCGGGGGGAACAAGGGACCGCGACCTCACCCCAGGTGTCTCTTCCTCTTAGGGAGACAGGATGGTACCAACAGGTACCTGTGGGGAAGAAAAAGCCACACACAGGAACCCAGAAGCTTCCTCTCAGGATACTCCAAAGATGCCGGGTCTTTCCACCTTCTTGCTTCCTCTGATCCAAATGCATGCAGAAATACAAGCAGAGGAGGGACACTCTCAGCAGGCTTGGGTCCCAAACACTCGTGGGGACAACCTGCAAACTATTACAGGCCAAAAAGGACCAATGACAGAGCTGGTCCCCCTCCAATCCAACTATAGAGGTCGAGACTATACTTATAGAGAATGGGAAAGAAAGGAAGAACTCAATATACTAATGATAGAAGAGTTAATAGGAGATTCCTCAAGATTACCTCAACCCACTCGCTATATTGAGAGACTTCTTTTGCACAGCACTCGGATATCATATGCTGACTGAAGATATATGAGAGCCATCTAACTTTAACAATATGCAACATTTCTGCCCTCCCCTGCTGACTGCTGCTTCCCCCGCCCCCAACCTTGTCAATTGGATCTTGTGTAGATACTTGAAAGTGTTATTAGCAGAATGTACTGGAGGGTGAAATAATATAAAGTGAAATAGATGGACACCAAGACATTTATTCAGCAGAAATGACTGCAAAACAAACCAGGTCCACAAGTCCTTTGAACTAAACAAGTGATGCTTGCCATATAACTAACAGAAGGTTACGCAACTAAAAGTCTGAACTGAGTTTGTTTATCTAAGAAGTAGGTTTCGGTTAGGTTTTGTATGGTTTTACATGCCTGATAATGCATTAATCTATCACGTTGTGATATCCCTCCTGTTCAACATCTTGTCCTCATCCTCATTCTCAGAAAACTACTGTTGACTCTCCAGTTCCTAATCATCCAAGACATCCCCCTTCTGTTGATTCCAGTTGTTAAGGGTACAAAATGCCACAATGATGTGGCCCATCCTTTCTGAGCTATAGGGTAAGGCCCTAACACAACAATCCAGGCATCAAAATTTCATCACAAGAAGGCCTACAGTCTGTTTCCCTATGCCCCTGGTGGAAGTGGGTGCAGTTTTGTACCTTCATTCTGCATCAGTCTGATTGTTTTGTCAAGATATCATCAGCCATGTTTGAAGGAGTAGCCCTCATCTCCCAGCAGCCATTCCTGTGGAAGGAGACAGCAACGTGTGCGTTTCTAATTTGTGTGATTCATGGCTGTTTCCAGCACATCTAATAAGTCCAGAATCTATTGGGGTTATTGAACTATATATTGATGGTCACATATAATTGAACACTGAGGGAGTGGAAGACTTTTCCTGTTGAAGAACTCTGCAGGTCAGTGATAGAGTGCTCTCTAAGCAAAATGGGCGCACTCAATATTTCCCTGCCCTTGGGGGAAAGTGATCGATGGTGGAGAATCCCACTGCCCAAGCGGCTTAACTCTCCTCATCAAGGGGGAGGCTCTGATCCGGAGAAAATGTTATCAGCAACATCCCAGATATATTTGCAGTTTGAGGGTTGGGAGACTCCACAAAGCTGTTTTGAAATGAGCTGCTGTCGTAAAAATTCAGGGCAGTGTTAATCTTAACAACCACCAAGATGGGATGGCCACCCAGTCTTTCTCAGTGCAGATCCTGCTTCTGCAAATGACACAGCTCAGTGATTATGGCCTGAAAGATCTTTAATCTGTACCTGCATTATCTTTCTGAGAGCAATATAAAATGACAGTGATGCTTTTAAATGCAAGAATGTATTATTTTCCTCTACTTCCTTCGGGGATAGTCACCTGCTGCTCCTCCCTCTGGATGCTGTGCTGCAACTGCTAGAGGTGGTGATATTCTGGCTAAGACGGCAGACAACATGGAAGCTGCTCTCTCCTTTCATTTTGTCTTCACACTTGAAGCAAGACCACATGAACTCCAGCCACAGCGATGTCCTGTCAGACATGTGAGCAGATAATCTGTGGGAACTGTCAGAAGAAGAACACCCTTTCACCAACAGTACTCCTGAGCCCTCAAGTCAATCACATTTAAGTTTCAGATTATGTCCTGGCAGCGCACTATCGAGGCTTTGCAAGGAGGGCAATGTCATCCCTCTGTAAGGAATTCTCAGCAACATAACCTGATCCAAATGTATATTACACAAATAAAGTGTCTACACTAGGATGGGGGAGTGAAATTCTAGCCATAAACCACTGCCAAATGTCCTTCCCAACAGTGCTGTTGCACATCACAGACCATGTCCTTGGATACTTACAATTTAGTGTGCAAATGTGGCAGCTCTAAAGTATTGACTTCCAGTGACAGCTATGGTTTCAGAAATGTCAAGCCCAAATGACACTTGTAAATTAGTGTTGGATTACATTTGCATAATTTATATGTCAAGGAGGCAATAAATAAGAACAACATAGTAAAGATTACTTAAGGACACAATGTGTAATGTGCATTCTTGGACAATGAATGTCCCCCTGATTAATTTGATGCCAGATAGTTGGCATTACTGATTCAGTGGATGCACAGTTGATGCAATTGTCCCTAGCGAGGCCACAAATTCAAAGAAATTTACAATACTGCCAAAGTAAAATACAATAATTTCTCCACTCTCACTTCATGCAGTGCCAGCCAATTCTACAGCTGTACAATTGACTTTGGATTGAAGTTGAAAAGATTTCAACTTCATGTCCGTATGAGTGACTTGCATTTTCCACCTAAGATACAGGATGATTCCACCATCCTTCACGTTACCTTTCGGAATGGTCTTCCTGGGCTCCCAGCAACCTTTCAGCATTCCCTATTTCAGATCAGCTCATTTACATAACTGTAATGTCCCAATTTAACCCCAAAGCCCATGGATTTTGGAATTGCCTGGCCTTGATTGGCCATACAGTCTCCTCATGTTCAGGTCAGAGAGATTGTGACTTATGAAACTGCTCCTCCTGCAGGTCCTCATTCTCACCTATTCTCCATGTGATCCCATACTTCTACTTGAATTATCCACTTGCACTGTAATCATTCCTTTAGTTACTTAGTCCAATGAACCCCATGCCCAAACTTCGGTTTTCTCTTCCTTAGGCCTGCGTAGAATTCCCCCTATAATCAAGCCTATCAGACTGACTGTGCCCACCTATCTCCTCAGATCCCTGGTCTGAATTTCAAGGGCAGACCTCCTCTCAGAATAACATAGATCCTGGACTAGCTTCTCTGCGGCACACTTACTGACTTACCCATATTCACAGGACTGGGTGCGCTTGGCCTGCCCAGGACTGACGATGGCCCAATCGTGGACTTCAATTAATAAACAGAAACCCACACTCTCATGGAACCAAATTTCTGATTGACAATTACTAAATCCAGGAATGGAATCAGATGAGCCCCTTGAGTGATGGGTTGATATTCCCTGATTGACTGTGGTCCCCTTTTATTCCAATAAAGATTGTTCCTCTATGACTTTCAGACAAGGCAATTTGCATGTGGCACAATGTGTTTGCCACATAAGCTGTGATATGTGCTGTAGGTTTTATATTGACATGCAGCAATATGTCCATCCCCTTGACTGTTCAGTGCTCTCAACTGTGAAAAATTGCTTACCTTCTCCTCTGTGCTAAAAAGCAATGAATCCACAGCCTCCAATGAAGTTCAGTTGAATAAGTGCTAAAAAATGAAGCTGAGCGATAATATATGTCTTGTATAGATCCATGAGATGCACTTGCATCCCTGCACACAGACTAATTGGCAGAAGCATACATGTCATAAGTGTCCCTGAGCTCCAAAGTTAAATCTTGGAGGGCTGAAGTGATGAGTGACCTAGACCAAAAGCAGGCCTGAAAATGCTGTGAGGCTGGTAGTTAGTCATTGCCAACTTACAGAGATGGAAAATAGAGGAGTGGGGTGTCCATGGTGCATGCAGGAACATTGCAGTGAAGATAGAGATAGCAAGAACTCCAGATGCAGGAGTCAGAGACAACACAGTATGGAGCTGCAGGAACACAGCAGGTCAGGCAGCATTACAGGAATAGGAAAGTCAACATTGGGAGGGGGAGTTAAAATGATTAGCGACCGGACATGTTCATCAAGGGAGTGGGTGGGGTGGGTGGGGGAGTTAAAATGGTTAGTGACCAGAAGGTAACACTCTCCCTCCCACTCCCTGGGTGACATGTCCATCCTGGGCCTCTTCCAGTGCCACAATGATGCCACATGCAAACTGGAGGAGCAACACCTCATATTCTGCCTCAGGAGCCTACAGCCCAATGGCCTGAACATAGAATTCACCAGTTTTAAAATCTTCCCACCCCTGGGCTCATCCCACGTCCAAATGTCCTTCTCATCCCTGCCTCCTTGACCTGACACAGCCCGTCCATCTTCTTCCCCACCTATCCGCCCCACCCTTCCCATCAACGAATCCCCAGTACCCACTATCCTCATCCACCTATCACCGCCCCACCTACCTTTCCCCAGCTCCACCCATTCTTCCTCCTGGAGCCTTGACCTGACACAACCAGTCCATCTTCTCTCCCACGTATCCACCCCATCCATCCAACTGACCAATCCCCACCACTCCCTACCTGTATTCACCTATCATCATCCACCTACCTTCCCCAGGCCCGCCCCCTCCTCTGTCTATTTATTTTCCAGCTCCCTTCACCCTCCCCCAGTTCTGAAGAAGGGCCCTGACCTGAAATCTCAACATTCCTGCTCCTCTGATGCTTCCTGACATGCTGTGTTACTCCAGCTCCACACTGTTTTCTTTGGCAGTGAAGATAGAGTTGGACAAAGGTGCGGAGAGACAAGCAATGAGCTCTGGAAACAGGGTAACTTCATTAACTTTCATGACAGGAATTGATGGCAAATCATTTCAATGGGGAAGAGGAGTAAAATTGGAAGTGGCATACAAATTAGGTTAGTTGGGTGAATAATGAATTGGAAATATATGTTGAAAAGAGAGTTGCCACTTCATACTGATATTCAGAACTTGTTACTTAAAGCTTAAGGGAAAGTTGGAATCATTTTCTCCACGTTTGGATTCTGAATTGTTTCTTTCTGGCTTGTGTATTGTCACCAACTTTCTTGCTATTGGCTACACCACTCACTGAAGCAGAAAATCCACCCATTTAATCTGCCTAGAAGTGTACTTGGTTTCTCAATTTCTTTGCTAAAATGAAATTGCTTGCATTAAATTGAAAGTTTTATAAAATTATTTACACTTTCTTCAACTTTTCTTCTTAAGCTTGAATTGTGATTTCAATTCAATTTCTACAAGGCTTGTCAGAGAACTCACAGCATTAAGAATTGTCTTTTGAAATTGTAGTTTAATTTTGGTTAGTGATTAAAGTAGAATGAATCTTAATAGCTGTTAAAATGTAATAAAGTTGTTGCATTAATAAAATTCTGTATTTTAAGTTAAAGATTTTTAAAATTTTTAAATTGTAAACATCCTTTTTAACAGAGCTCTTAAAATTATTCAAGTGTTTGAAAACTGCAAAGCCTCCCTAAATTTTATAATTTCATTAATTCTAAGGTTTTGATATAAACAGCTAAATTGCAGGACAAACATTATTTTACCCTGGCGAATCTCATATCTTTTGCAACAATGGATGATTCACATCATTTATGCTTTTCTCCCAATTTGTTACTTTTTTAACTGAAAACAATGACACTGACATTTTCTCACCTTTTTTAAAGATTTTTAGTTGCTCAGTCCAGGTTATTTTTAAATAACATCTTCAACTTTCCACTTTTCACTTCCAATTTCTTGAATTATGTTGCCAGTTTGAAGAAATTTTTAAAAAATGACTTTTTAAACAATTTTTTTGCAACTTTTTGCCATTAAAAATCATGATTTAAACTTACAGATCTTAAGTATCAAATACAGCAGGATGTGTGAATGGTGTGACCTTCTGTACAAACCAAGGGAATGTAAATGAAGCTTTCAATCAATTTAGTAAGGCAGATGGCAGAAAAGGCCATTGATCTGGTGCAATACTGATGCCAAAGGCTGATGCAGCTACAATGAGTCACCCACCAACCCAAACAGACCACAAAGAGGGTGTATCTTCAAAATACAATAGAGACCATCTAGCATTCCACCAGAGACACCTACACACTAATTGACAAACTTGAATTTGATGATATACACAAGGTGGTGAACACGTTTCGTGCTGTCAATCTTGTGGAAAATGTCAACATCATAACAAACAAAGAACTGGAGGAGGCTGTAATTCAGAAACCAAAAAAGTGCTGAAAAAGCTCAGCAGGTCTAGCAGCATCTATGAAGAGAAATCCGAGTTAACATTTCAGGTCTGGTGACCCTTCCTCAGAACTTCCTCATCAGGAACTTTGGTGATGATCCGTTATTGGCTAAGATTGAAACAATGCAAGTGCCAATATGCTATGCTATGAATTGTAAGAAATATACACCTACAAACATGGGAAGTCATAGTCCTCTATCCTATGTGCAGGAACAATAGTGCTGGAGTGCAAGTACAATCAATCCTCCTGGATGTCACTGATGCTCTACAATGTAGACATTATCGAACAAACAAATGCAGGAGTACCTGCATGCTATAACATGGCCCAAGTCATAATTCATGGAATCAGTCAACCATCAGAGGCAAAAAACACTTACAGAACTGAATGTCAAAAGAAGAAGGAACAGTTCACTTTCTTTTGAATTAGTGGAGCTAAACTTTTGCCTCTCTAATGGAGAGAAAAATGGAAGTTCAAGGAAAAGACTGAACTACCAGCTCAGAATAAATGAGAACTTGAGAATATCATGTTGGAGTTGAAGTGTTTAGGCCACGCCTTTGCTCAGCTAACAAAGATGAATGAAGAACTTTAAAAGAAAGAAAGCAGGATGATGTACAAGTTCTATATCATTAATCCAATGAAGAGACTGTCTGTTTACAAGATGACTTTGTGGAATGTAAACATGAAGCAAATCAGGCTCAGCAGGAACAGCTATAGAAACATTGCCTTGATCTCAAAGCAATGCTAGAGGAAATGGCAGCCCTGCAAAAACAGTTGAAAATACACAGCACTACAAAACAATCAGCCACAAATCACTCATGAGACAAATTTATTTCTGAAATAAATTTATTTTTGACTGCTAGCAATGATGCACTAATGAAAACGTCAAGCAGGACAGAGGAAGGCAAACACTCTTGGAAAAAAAATGGGAAGCATTCCAACATTAAAGAAAACAAAAAGGGAAAAAAAATGCCTACAGTTATTAGGGCACATTATGAAAGAGAAAACTATACTAGACCAATAGAAGGCTATAATTGATAGAAGTAGAAGAATTTAGGGTATAAAACCATAAGCTTCAAGATGAGTTGGAAAATCAAAATGTAAATGTACAGACGCCTTATACCAGTTGAAACAACTTGAGGAACCAGATCATTTAGTCGATCAAAATTCTGGCGGTGTGTGAGAATAAGCAAAATCTGGAAAAGCAATTGCAGTCCATGAAAGAAAATGTTGACAACATCGCCTGACAAACTCATCATTGTGAGATTTTGACTGCAAATTACTTACACATTATGGAGACTCACTTGCTCGCTTGTTATTGTAAATAGTTAAACCTTTTTTGCCTTTAAGAGTATACACCTTTTTAAAGGCTTCATATGCTGTGTGTGTATACAATGCTGCAACTCTCTGTAGCAATTGATTTGCTTTGCGTCTAGAGGCTGCACACATTGAGTTAAGTTGTTTTGGTTTAATGTCTTCCTCATAGTTTGTAGTTGTGTTTTATTTAAAACAATAAACTAACCCACAGAGTTAATCAATCCCTGATGAGTGATTGATCATTAAACCATTATCAGTAACATGGCATAGCTACTAAAAACACTTTAGCAGAAGAGGCATGTATTTGAGTAACAAGAAGTAGTTTATTGCATTATAAGCAAAGTAACATCTGGTTAATTATGTTACAACATGCTTAGAGATATCAGATACAGTAAAGACTAACAGACTAGAACCATAACAAACAACAAGAACTTACCACCTCCTTCCAGAAACTGTAACATATATCTCACCAAGCAGAGATTTACTTCAGCATCAGAGTCAACCCTTTCAGGTCAACTGCTTTCCAAAACAACAGGTATTTACATACAGTATTTTCAAAAGATAAAAGCATCTCAAGAGACATTATAGTAGCATAAGGAACAATGCAGGCAGAAATGGTAAGGGGTGAAATATATGAAGGGGGGAGTAGAAAGGGTAGATAAAAAGTTTGTCAAATAAATGGGATTTAAAGAAAGTCTTGACAAACTAACAGCAGGTAGACAGGTGACCACATTTAGGAAAGGAATTCAGGGACAGGGGGATTGGCAGCTGAAAACACAACCTGAACAGTGGTGTAAGGAATGGGAAGAGTATTTTAAACCAGCACAGCTTAAATTTCTGGGACATTGATAGAGTTTGTAAAGGTTAAAGAGATAAGGAAAGGTGAAGCCATGGAGGAGTTTAAACACAAGAATAAGAATTTTAATCTTGAGATGTTAGGGCACTGGAAGCCACTATAGATTGCTGAAGATAGGATTTAGGTAGCAGAGTTTAGGATGGCCGTAAGTGAAGGATAGGAAACTAGCCTGAACAATATCGAAATCACCTGGCATAGAGGT
>NC_063336.1:45155436-45158583 GCF_021869965.1 Rhincodon typus
TAACTGTCTTTTCTTTTGCTTTTTTTTGGCTTTGCTCAATTTTCATCATCTTTACATAAAGGAATAAATTTGTCTGGACTCAGGGGAACCAGGAATAAGGTTTTTGTTAAGGAAATATAGAATTAAACAGCAGCTACTAGTTACAACCAATTCTACGCTTTAAAATAATAGCAATCTCCAATACTTCTGCACTAAATCGGCCATAAATATGAAACAAAAACAACACATATTAGAAATGTACAGAAGGTCAAATGAAAGAGAAAGCAGACTATTTCATCTGAACATTATCAGTGTTCATAAATAGTTTTCACACAAAACATCTTTTTTCTTTCAGATGCTCAGTGAACTAGCCTGTTATCTATTTCCAACATTACGTTTTGTTCCAAATTCCCATTTTTTGTATATAGGTGTACCACAAAGTTATGGAAAAGACCCCAGTAATCAAGTAGGAATCACAATCATTCCTGTAAGTTGAAGAGATGCTATCAAGTTAATTATACAATAGGTAACCTAGGCAAATGAAGAATCATAAATCTCTATACTACAAAAGGTCATTGGGTTCATCATATCTATTCTGAAGACCATCTTAAAACTAATGCATCATCCTCTGCTGTGTTTAAGGTCCTGACTTTTAGTTGAGACAAACTGAAGCCCTATTTGGCCTCTTCAGTAATATTAAAGTTTCATGGAATCGTCTCAGGAAGAGCAAAGAAGTTCCCCAATTATTCGGTCCAATATACACCCTTCAACCAACATCACTAAATAAAATGGATTGATCTAATCAAATACTTCATTATTGTTTTTAGAGTTTGTTGTGCTAAATTTAGCTGTTTACTTTAACATGATAACAGTTCAAATGCAGTTCAAAACTATTAATTGGCTACAAAGGGGACCCTGAGATTATTAAAAATACTAGTTAAGTGTAAGGTCTTTCCCTTTCATTTAATCTTACTTGCTCAGCTTCACCCCATTGTTCTGAACATTTCCAATGCTTCACCTATCTTAAAATGAATAGTCAACAGCAAAAATGAGATGCAAATCGATGAAACTGGATACGTATCTATTTTAGCATCTGCTGCATTTTATACTATCATTTTCAACAACCAGCAGATACGCCCATCTATTTTTGACCAGGAGCAAGGTTATCGTGGCTTTCACCATTCGACACTAAAATTGTTCTAAGTTTACTGCATTTTAGCCTTTCCGCAGCTCGCATGTCAGCCTCATTCACAGGAACTGCAAGTAAGCGTTAAATTAAGATTGTATTTAAAACACATTATTGCAAAAAACAAGTGATGTTTTCTTGAATTAAATCCATTCTGGGAGTTAGTGTACTGAAAAATACTCCAGTCACCAGCATTGATACATTCACTGACTAATCACAACGCGAGTAAGATATATGCTATAAGGTAGGTAATTCAATTGGGGAATCAAAGTGAATTCACAAAAAACTTCACTCGCATAGCACCATTTTTGGTTAGTTCACCAAAACTTAGAGGATACTATAGATTTGGCTTGTCTCTAAAATAAATTCTGGCACCCAAACATAAATAACTGACATTGTGTTGCAGCCTTGCTGAATTTCCAAAGGCAACTATTTATTTGTTGCCATTAAAATCATAAACATCACAAGGTGTTACACAGAAAAATGCCAAATACTTAAGAGTAGCAGAAGAAGGATAAGAATAAATGTCTAAGTCATGCACAAGGAGATATCAAAAATTACAATACAAAATCAGAGCTCATGGCGCATGAGGAAAGCATATCAGCATGAATAGGGCAAAATCAAAATACCAAACATGCTAGAAATCTGAAATGAAAACAGAAAGCACTGTAGAAACGAAATAGCATCTGTAAGGAGAGAAACAAAGTTAATGTTCAATTCCAGGGTAGCCCATTCTTTTAAACTGAAGGAAATGAGAAAGTGTTGGATATTATCATGTAGGAAAAGATAGGGAGGAGCAAATATAACAGAAGGGAAGGGGAGAGGAAAGTTTGAGATTACAGGTGTCACAAAATAAAAAGCAAAAGGAGATTAAAAAGGCAAATGGAGATAGAGAAGGGAGAGAGGTCCAGAGTAGGTGTTAATAGCATTAAAAGTAGATATAAATAGCAGAACATAGACCAGCTCTCCTGAAAGCAAAACTAAGACAGTGGAGAGGAAAGTCTGAAGTCATGGAATTCAATGACAACAAGGTGTAGAGCTGGATGAACACAGCAGGCCAAGCAGCATCACAGGAGCAGGAAGGCTGACGTTTCGGGCCTAGACCCTTCTTCAGAAATGGGGAAGGGGAAGGGGGTTCTGAAATAAATAGGGAGAGAGGGGGAGGCAGATAGAAAATGGATAGAGGAGAAGATAGGTGGAGAGGAGACAGACCGGTCAAAGAGGCGGGGATGGAGCCAGTAAAGGTGAGTGTAGGTGAGGAGGTAGGGAGGAGATAAGTCAGTCCAGGGAGGACGGACAGGTCAAGGGGGCGGGATGAGGTTAGTAGGTAGGAGATGGGGGTGGGGCTTGAGGTGGGAGGAGGGGATAGATGGGAGGAAGGACAGGTTAGGGAGGCAGGGACGAGCTGGGCTGGTTTTGGGATGCGGTAGGGGGAGGGGAGATTTTGAAGCTTGTGAAGTCCACATTGATACCATTGGGCTGCAGGATTCCCAAGCGAAATATAAGTTGCTGTTCCTGCAACCTTTGGGTAGCATCGTTGTGGCACTGCAGGAGGCCCAGGATGGACATGTCGTCTGAGGAATGGGAGGGGGAGTTGAAATGGTTCGCGACTGGGAGGTGCAGTTGTTTATTGCGAACCGAGCGTAGGTGTTCTGCAAAGCGGTCCTCAAGCCTCCGCTTGGTTTCCCCGATGTAGAGGAGGCCACAACGGAAGCAGCGGATGCAGTATACCACATTAGCAGATGTGCAGGTGAACATCTGCTTGATGTGGAAAGTCTTCTTGGGGCCTGGAATGGGGGTGAGGGGGGAGGTGTAGGGGCAGGTGTAGCACTTCCTGCAGTTGCAGGGAAAAGTGCCGGGTTTGGTGGGGCTGGAGGGGAGTGTGAGCAGACCAGGGAGTCACGGAGAGAGTGGTCCCTCCGGAAAGTAGATAACGGTGGGGAGGGAAAAATGTCTTTGGTGGTGGGGTCGGATTGCAGATG
>NC_063336.1:45158983-45173606 GCF_021869965.1 Rhincodon typus
CCGCATCCCAAAACCAGCCCAGCTCGTCCCCGCCTCCCTAACCTGTCCTTCCTCCCACCTATCCCCTCCTCCCACCTCAAGCCCCACCCCCATTTCCTACCGACTAACTTCATCCCGTCCCCTTCACCTGTCCGTCCTCCCTGGACTGACCTATCCCCTCCCTAACTCCCCACCTACACTCACCTTTACTGGCTCCATCCCCGCCTTTTTGACCTGTCTGTCTCCTCTCCACCTATCCTCTCCTCTATCCATCTTCTATCTGCCTCCCCCTCTCTCCCTATTTATTTCAGAACGCCCTTCCCTTCCCCCATTTCTGAAGAAGGGTCTAGGCCCGAAACGTCAGCCTTCCTGCTCCTCTGATGCTGCTTGGCCTGCTGCGTCCATCCAGCTCTACACCTTGTTATCTCAGATTCTCCAGCATCTGCAGTTCCTACTATCTCATTGAATTCAACGTTGAGTCCAAAAGGCTGTAAAATGCCTAAATCAAAATGAGGTGATGTTCCTCCAGCATGTGTTGGGCTTTACTGGAAATCTTAAGCAGGCCTAGGACAGAAATGGTGCATTAAAACAGCAGGTGACTGGAAGGTTGTGGTCAAACTTAAAGACTGAGCCCTGGTATTTGGTAAAGTGGGCACCAAATGATTTTCCAGTCTGTTCCAATCCCTCTCCTTTACAACAATTACCACTCCCTTCGGATTTTGTTCTTCCTTAGTTTTATATGAGCATGGACAGAGGATTGGCTGGTTACTAGGAAGCAGTGGATGGACCAAATGTGTAATACTTAGGGTTGGGAGGAGGTGATAAATGGAGTGCCACAGAGATGAGTGTTGCAGCCTCGATTATTTACTATCTATAAAAATGACTTGGATGCCGATGCCAAATATAAGGTTGTTAAATTTGCTACTAAAACAAAGGTAGGTAGAAAATTAAGTTGTGAAGAGGAAGCAAGGCGTCTTCGAAGGAATATGGATAGGTTTACATGATTGGATAAAATTTGGCAGATGGAGTATAATGTTGGGAAATGTGAACTCGTCCACTTTGGTAGGAAGAAGAGTAAAGCAACATATCATTTAAATGACTAGTGATTGTGAAACTCTGAGATGCAGAGGGATCTGGATGTTCTGAATCACATGAACCAAAAATCACAAAATGTAATTGTGCAAGTACAGGAAGTGATTATGATGGCAGATGAAATGTTGGGATTTATCAAAGGGAAATGGTATTTTAGAGGAGGGAAGATTTGCGACAGTTATCTAGAGTGTTGACCACAGAGACCACATGTTTATGTAAGTCACATCTGGAATATTATTCAGTTTTGGCTTCCATATTTAAGAAAGAATGTAAATACATTAGAAGCAGTTCAGAGAAGATTCATTCAACTGATCTTTGGATGGTATGATTATCTTATGAAGAAAGATTGAACAAGTTAGGCCTGTAACATTGGAGCTTTGAAGATCTTATTAAAATATATAGGATCTCTGAAAGAAGCCTTTTCCACAAAAGTCAAAAGTTACACAACACCAGGTTATAGTCCAACAGGTTTATTTGAAATCACAAGCTTTCGTAGCACTGCCCCTTTACCTGATGAAGGAGCAGCGCTCCTAAAGCTTGTGATTTCAAGTAAACCTGTTGGACTATAACCTGGTGTTGTGTAACTTCTGACTTTGTCCCCACCCCAGTCCAATACCCATACCTCCACAACATGGCTACCATCTTTTCCACAGGAAGACACAGTTTAAAAATTTAGGATTTCCCATTTAGGATGAAAGTGAGGAGGATTTTTATCCTCCCAGGCTGTCATGAGTCTTTGGAATTCTGTTCCCAAGAGAACACTGGGTGGGCCTTAGAATAGTGCTAAGGGACAGATAGAAAGATAGATTATTGATTAACAAGAGATTCAGAAGTTATTGGGATAGGAAGAAAAGTGGAGTTGAGGCCATGAACTTCTTGACTGGTGGAGCAGGCTCGATGGGTTGGGTGATTTACTCTAGTTCCTAATTTGCATGTTTGTAAAAGATTCAGGGGTGACAAATATGAAGTAAGTTCGGGCACAAGTAACGCTACAGAAGTGAGAGCAAGTGGCCCTGATAATGAGTGCGACAAAGTATTTAAATTTCAGCTCTAGGTTAAACAACACGTTGAATTGGGTACTGTTGAGTTTAACCTTTGACACAGAGAGGGAACAGAAAAAGGTAAGGAGTGTTTGGTATAAGAAAAGCATTGCCAGTATAAAGCCACAGAAAATTCTTTTTCATTCTTAACTTGATGTTAGACCAGCAGGTGAACAGCATGGTTGTGACGAAGCAAGATATAGTTGAACATTGTCAACATTCTGCAGACAAACAATATTGTTCAGAGACAACAAAAATACTCGACAAATAGTGGAAGATCACAGGCAGAATCTTGAAGTACAAGTAGAGAATTAACACCCTAGCAGAAACAACTGGAGCAAAAATACTTCTTTCTAAAATTACTGCTTTGCTTTAGGTTAATTAGGTTTTTTTTTGCATTTTTACCCTCAATTTCTGTCAAATAGAGCACAAAGTCCAAAGCAAAAAAGGTAAACAGTGAAAACAACCATGATCCCTTCATCTTAAAAGATGTCCTTGACTCTTGTATTGGAAGGACTGGAAACCATATATCAAAGTCCAGCTCTCTGATCATTATCAAAACAAATGGTATTAGAATGAAAATAATGGAAACATACGGAATCATAAAAAGAAGTTCACCTTGCATTTCAGCTAATGGTCAAGTAAAAAAATTAATTTAAGCCTTTATAATAGCAGGAACACTGGTAATATTGAGACTGGAGCAGCAATACAGAGCTCTAGGCTAATACACTAGGGACATGGATTCAAATACCACCATGTCAGATGATGAAATGTGAATTCAATAAATTCTGGAGTTTAAAATATGAAACCATGTAACCATGGTTGATTGTCATTTAAAATCAGTCTGGTTCACTAACTTCCTTCAGTGAAGGGGACCTGCTGTCCCTTACCTGGTGTGACCTATCTGCAACTCCAGATGCATGGAAATGCGATTGATTCTTAATTGTCCTCTGGTACGGCTTGAAGAGCTGTGTTGGGACTGGTGTTCTCACAAGCTGCATCACCAGTGAAGCAGAGATAACTTCAGTTGTTCTGTGAGATTAAAACTGGGTAATTGTAAGTAATCAAGGATCAAGAAGGCAGAAGAGACAGGAACCAGAGGCCCATTATGAGGTTCATTCACTTTGAACTGCTTCACTTTCAATTCCTTTCATTTAATTCAGGTCAAAGGCGTGATCATAGACATCCGCATGGGCTTCAGTCATGTTTGTTTCTTTGCAGGGCATGTAGGACATTCCATGTTCCAGACCTACTCGGGACCCTCCTCACAACTCTCTTTGGTACATCGAAGATATCATTGGTATTGCTTCCCTCTTTCATCCGGAATTGGAAAAGTTGATCAATTTTGTTTCCAATTTCCACCTTGCTATCACCTTCACCTGGTTCTGTCAATCCTCCCTTCCTCGACATCTCTGTTTCCATTGCCACTGATAACTATTACAAACCTACCAATTTCCAGTTACCTTGACTATACATTCTCATTTTCTGCTTCCTGTAAGGACTCAATTCTATTCACTCAGTTTCTCCATCTCTGTCCCATCTATTCTGATGATGCCATCTTCCACTAGAATTGAGAAAAGCAGAGGGTGAATACTTTGAAGTTTATAAGATCCTGAATGGTCTTGACAAGGTGGGCATTGGAAAGGATGTTTATTCTTGTGGATGAATCCTGAAGTAAGGAACACTTTTAAAATTAGAGGTTTTTTTCTGAAGAAGTGTCTAGACCTGAAACGTCAGCTTTCCTGCTCCCCAGATGCTGCTTGGCCTGCTGTGTTCATCCAGCTCTACACCTTGTTATCTCAGATTCTCCAGCATCGGCAGTTCCTACTATCTCTAAAATTAGAGGTCGCCCTTTTAGAACAGCGATGAGGGGATTTTTTTTCTTGGAGGGTACGCAACTTTGGAACTCTTTGCCTCAGAATATTTTTAAGGCAGAAGGAGATAGATACAGGTTAGGCAAAGGAATCAACAGTTATGAGGGTAAATGGGGATGTGGAGTATTAGAACACAAATTGGAACACATTGATTTGATTCAATGGGATGGGGAATCAGGGCAGAGGGGCAGGCTTGAAGTGTTGAATGGCCTTACTACTGTTTGTAAGATGCCCACATTCTAAATTGAAAAATAGATTTGTGTTGGCATCAGCAGGCACTTTTATGTCTTTCGCTGGAGTTCAACTGCAAATTCATATAAATTGGGAATTAGCAGTTCCATTATAAATTAAGGCTTCCATCTGTGACTGAGATTTACTTCAAAATTTTCTATTGGCATGTTTACCCAAAGTTACAGTTTGGGACTAAATTTGCAATCGTAAAACCACCAAAGGAATTGATTAGCCACATTTTAGTTTCCTTAGATATACTTTCATTTTAAATTCATAATGTGTGGAGTGATCTGGGAATATGCAATCCATATTTTATCGGACTCAACTTGTTGTTGAGTCAGTTCACCCAATTAATCATCAGGACAGCAGCCTACCTGCAAGCCTTTTAAACATCTTAACCGGGGATCTCATTGCTTGTTAAACCTTTTGAGTGTTTAACGCCCTTTGTAACTTCCAAACTGTAAAGGGTTTTTTTTTACCTCACACTGGTGTACATCACGCGCAAAGCAGTTGCTGACATGTGGCGTCGCGCAGGAGCTATTGGCCATTTGTGTAAGAGACACACACTACGCTATTCAGGTGTGTAGTGTATTTCTGAGGTGGGCATCAAACAATAGCATCTCTCATTCTGAACTTAATTGTTGAATTCTCAGCTCTGGCTTAATGTAAAACTTATAACCGTTTGCAACTGTCACAGCTTTTCACACTAATCTACACATAAGTCAAATAGATGGACCTATCTATAACATGCAAGTGGGTTTCCTCTTTATAATATGTCCTCATTCATATGACAGTTATGAAAATGGCATTTTGACACCAAATCATAATTATTCCATAAATACTATAACCATATTGCCAGTATACACTCTATAAGTGTAATTTATAAGTTTTTTTGCCCACTGGATTTTATGATTTTATAGTGTGAAGATCTGAAGTGCAAGTTTACAGGTGTGAAATAACACTTAATGCTTGACAGTAGCACATAATGTTCTAGGATTTATTTAAAGTAATACCTTTGTGCTGTAACAGAAGCTGCACACTGATAAAACAAACAGCACATTTCAACAACAGTGAGTGGAGAGCTGAGCAGCCTCTCACTAGTGTGAAAGACTACCATAACTCCAGGAGCGTTTCTGAGTTATGGCTTCTCCTTGCTTATGAAAGAGCTGCTGTAGATCACTGTCATCAGTGAGATATTGTCTATTTCACCAATTTACTGATTAGGCTCATTCCAGCTGTTTCTTTTATTGGTATTTTACCATCATTTTTAGCAGTTCACACTAAAGGGTTGGGCTTCCTGTTGACTGTATATGCGATAAAATCTATGAAATCCCATGAGGTGCCCTCATCTCAGGAACGGAGACAGCTTAGCACATAAAACAAATCTAAAAGAGGACAAGTCTTCTTACACAGCACTGATGCAAAAGCAGCATCCTCAGTGCTGTAAATACAAGCTTTAAATACAATTTTAAAAATACTCTCAGCTCTTACGATACACTTTATTTGTATGCGAATTCTGTGCTCTGAAATTGAGGGATGCTGATTGAAGAATAAAATGTTTTCTTTCTTTCATCCTATATTAGGTTAGCCATGCTTAGATCTCTCATTATGGTTGCAAAGAAAGCAAACAAATGATCAAAACTCAAGTGTTCATAAACATAGTTTGGCCAAACTCCGAAGGACTTTGAACAGAACCAGCGTAGTGTTTAGTTCCAAAAGTAGTCACCTCATTGAGAAAGATTGTCAATTTGTGCTGACAGGAAGCAAACTTTGGGTAGCTTTGCGTGATTTCAAATTCACAAAGTCCATACAGAATGCCAGCACAGAAAACTTCACTCAAACAATCTGAACCAAAGGTTCGGGTGTCATGATGTAAGCCATTGTGCTAACCTGCTCCTACCTTTATACATCATTTCTTTTCTTGCTGATATTTCTTGTTCTATTCCTAAAGGCATTGAAATGTGCTCATGTGGTAATCCACAAGTCCCAAATCTGCATGTTGGAATGCGTCATTACTGCTGTGAGGTAGGCTAAAATTAGTAATACAGCATGCAATCTCGGATCTTCCTGGGTTGCATGACTGACTTGTACACTATGTTAACAGTGCTTCTTTCAAACCAATTTCTGCCTGACTGCCTATGGTTTTCCTGACACTCCAACAGCAGCATGTTATGTTCATGGTAGTGCTACACTATAAAATTAGGATATCACTTTTCTGACTGGGTCTAAGTGCTTATGGAACAGTGACCCACTAAGCTGCAGCTAGTACAAAGGAAGACTAGCTGCACAATGCAATGTGAAATCTGGGAGCGCAGTGTATTTTGTTTACTTTTTCGTGGAATGTGGGTGTTGCAGGCTAGGCCAAAACTCATTATCCAGTCTTAATTGTCCTTGAGAAGGTGGTGCTAAACTGCCTTTTTGAACCACTGCAGTCCACGCTGTGTAAGCACAACAACAGTGATGTTAGGAACGGGAGTTCCTGGATTTTAAACCAGTGCCCATGAAGAAACTGGATATAGTTCCAGTTCAGGGTGGTGAGTGGCCTGGAGGTGCGCTTGCAGATAGTGATGTTCCCAAGTATATGCTCCGCTTGTCCTTCGAGATGGTAGAGGTCAGCAGCCAGTTCAGGGTGGTGAGTGGCCTGGAGGTGCGCTTGCAGATAGTGATGTTCCCAAGTATATGCTCCCCTTGTCCTTCTAGATGGTAGAGGTCAGCAGCTTTGATGGTGTTGTCAGAGGAAGTTTTGTGAATTTCTGTAGTACATCGTAAAAATCATGCATCTTGCTGCCAATGCGTGTCAGTGGTGAAGTGTGTGAATGTTTATGGTGAACCAAATTTTGTTAACAAGCCTCTTTCGTTACCTTGTTAAACAATTCCTTCAAATCCATATGTGTAACATCTACCAAATTCCCTGAATCACCCTATTCAGTTACATCATCAAAAATTTTCAATTAGATTAATCAATGGTCTTATATTAATACACGCTGGTTCTCCATATTTACCTCAAGCATCTCTAAGTGCCCATTGAATTTTTCACTAATTAAGGATTTCAAAATCTTACCCATTTCTGATGTTAGTCTAACTACTCTAGTCAATCAACATGACAAAATAGTTGAAGAACAATGGATATTGAAGTGCAAGTACATGACTCACCAAGAGTTATATCATAGGTTAGTGAAGACATTAAAAAAAATGAAGCACTAGGCTTTATTTCCAGAGTGAGAGAGTTGAAAAGTAGAGAAGTTATACTAAACCTTGGTTAAACAATACTTAGATTATTACACACAACTCTAATCCCCATTTTATAAAAAGGATAGAGAGGCACTGGAGCAGGTGGAGAGAAGATTACAAGGATATCAGAAATACAAAGATGTACATATCATGAAAAGATGAACAGTTATGTCTCTTTTCCCTTGAATAAAGAAAAGTGATCATGACAAAATAGTAATCTCTAAAATTCTGAAAGGTTTTGATAGAGTAGATAATGAGCATGTTTCCATATTTGGGGAAGAGTCTGTGTGATGAGAATATGGAAGTTGTTACTGCAGGGATTGGCTGAAGTGAATATCTTAGATACATTTAAGGGGAGGCTAGACACATATAGGAAGGAGAAGGCAACAGAGCACTCTGCTGATTGATAGAAACAAGAAAAGACAGGAGTTGGCTCAAGAGGATCATAAGCTTGGACTCATTAGACTGAAAAGCCTGTTTCTATGTCATACAAAGTGCATCAGCTCTTCACACTTTTTAGTGAAGGTGAGGAGAGAGAGGAAAGAATGGATATTGGAGAAGAGAAACTAATGGTGATTTTTGTCATCCAGATGATCATGGTGGAGTGGGCAGGCCATAAATCAGGCTTTATATGGCTCTGCCTGATTTGGTGATAAATGGTGAAACTAGAGTTTGCTATAAACATTCAAATCTGCTTTGTTTAGACTTAACAGTGTAGGTGGTGGCAATATAAAAGGGAACAACCAGTGTGGGGAAAAGCAAAGGTTTCACTTGGGACAGATGCGTCAAAAGCAGAAGTCGCAGAGTGATTGAATAGAAGAGTATCAACTAAAATATTGTGGCAAATGGAAACCCACCGGCTAGACACTGGGGAATTTAAAAGTGTTCTTGTAACTGACTTAGGACAAGCTTTACTTTACAGGAGCAGAGCAGGAGGAAGTAAAATTGGAATGCAGGAGAGATTGGGCTTGGTAAGAATAGTAAAGGATAGAAGGAGGTGATGAAAAATGACTTATCTGTGTTTCATGAAATGGAAATTTGGAATCCTCATGAGATGTTAAGTTTGAGGTTGTGGTCACGAATATGGGTATGAGAGTTTATATGGATGGGAAGATTAAAGGAAGACAGCAAGAGGTGGAAGTGCAAAGATTGTACATTTTCTGGCATAGTCCACACAGCCAGTGGTGGAACATATTTTTTTGTGTATTTATTGATGGGACTTGGGCTTCGCTGGCTGGCCAGCATTTTATTGCATGTTCCTAAATTCCCTTGAGAAGGCAATGATGAGCTGCATTCCTGAACCGCTGCAGTCTACATGCTGTAGTAAGATCTACAATGCCTTTAAGGAGGGAATTCCAAGATTTTGACTCAGCAACGTCGAGGAACAGCGATATATTTCCAGGTCAGGATGGTGGGTGGCTTGGAGGGGAACTTCCAGGTGATGGGATTTCCAGGTATCTGCTGCTCTTGTCATTCTAGATGGAAGTGGACATAGGTTTGGAAGGACCTTGGTAAATTTCTGTAGTGCATCTTGTAGGTAGTATACACTGCTGCTACTGAGCATCAGTGTGGAGGGGGTGGTTGGTTGTGGATGTGGTGCCAATCATTTGGGCTCTTATGTCTTGGATGGTGTCAAGCTTCTTGAGTGTTATTGGCGCTGCACTCATCTAGGCAAGTGGAGAATATTCCATCGCGCTCCTGACTTGTGCCTTATAGATGATGGACAGGCTTTGGGCAGTCAGGAAGCACCACAGAATTCCTAACCTCTGACTTGCTCTTGTAGCCACTGTGTTTATGTGGTGAATGTACTTCAGTTCCTTGTCAATGGTAAACCCAAGGAAGTTGATAGTGGGGAATTCACTGATGATAACACCATTGAATGTCAAGGGGTGATGGTTAGATTGTCTCTTAATGGAGAGAGTTATTGCCTGGCATTTGTGTAGAGGGAATGTTACATGCCACTTGTCAGCCCAAGCCTGGATGTTGTCCAGATCTTCTTGTTTGTAAACATGAACTGCTTCAGTATCTGAGGAGTTGTAAATAATGCTGAACATTGTGGATCATCTGTGAACATCCCTACATCTGACCTTATGATGGAGGGAAGGTCATGGTGAAGCAGCTGAAGTTGGACACTACCCTGAGGAACTCCTGCAGAGATGTCCTGGAGCTGAGATGACTAACTTCCAACAACCATATCCATTTTCCTATGTGCCAGGTATGACTGCAACAAGCGGAGAGTTTGCACCCTGATACCGATAGGGCTCCTTGATGCCACATTTGGTCAAATACAACCTTGATGTCAAGCTGTCGCTCCCACCTCACCTCTGGAATTCAGTTCTTTTGTCCATGCTTGAATCAAGGCTGTAATGAGGTCAGGAGCTGAGTGGCCTTGGCGGAACCCAATCTGAGCATCACTGTTGAGCAGGTACTGCTTGATAGCACTGTTGATGACACCTTCCATCACTTTACTGATGATCGAGAGTAAACTGATGGGGCGGTAATTAGCTGGATTGGATTTGTCCTGCTTTTTATGTACAGGACACACCTGGGCAGCTTTCCACATAGTCGGGTAGATGGCAACGTTATCAGCGTCCTGGAACAACTTGGCTAGGGGAATTCTGGAGCACAGGTCTTCAGTAGTATTGCCAAAATATTGTCAGAGCTCATAGCCTTTGCAGTATCCAGTTCCTCCAACTGTTTCTTGACATCACTGGTATCTGCGATACTGGGAATCACTGGAGGAGGTCAAAATGGATCATCCACTTGGCATTTCTGCTGAAGATTGGTGGAGATAAATGGGAGGGTGTGGAACATGGCAAAACTGGACCACAGCAAGCTTGCTGAATGGCAGTGAGAGCGGATAGGCAGATCATAGGGAATCAGCAATAAGGGTTCAAATAGTTTGGAGCAAGCGAAGAAAGGCACAGAGGGAAGCAATATATTTATCCAGGTGGGAACTTGGCCTGGGATGGCTCCCTGTGAGTAGAAAAATCAAGGATTTGTGAAAGGTTGTGGAACGTGTTTGTATACCAAAGTGCCCAACAGGGGACCTGTAAAAAAAGACATGATTTATGAACAGGAACATGAGGAAGCAGGAAGGAAAGGCCAAAAGATGGAGTGGGGCTGTGGGACTGGGTGTAAAGTGTAAAGAAAGGAAAAAGTGGGGGTCAGAAGTGATAGGGGCTAAGGGCAAGAGCAGCAGAGAAACTGCAGTGACAAATGGACACAGAGAAACTCAAGGTTACATAGGTATCTAAAATATTTGGGAAGACACGTCCTTGCTGGAAACAGAGGACATTGAGGAAACAGTAGGAGAGTGCCTGAAGTTAAAGTCAGAGGTTAAAAATGAAAACAGTTAGGATAGTTTAATATATTTTACATTTGGCCTGAAGGATTAGCTTATTTGTTTGAATTTTATGGATAAGAACAGGTTTTTCTATTACCTCAAGAAAATGTAATATGATTTCTATTAATTTCTCTGGGAATATTAAATTTTGCATTGCTAACAATGTAAGAAACAGGCACATAACTTTAACTTGGATTATTTAGTATTCATGACTGAATTAGTTTTGAACATTTACTCACACTGTTCAATGATTATAGCAAGATCGATTCAATCAAATCACTTTGGTGGCAAATAATAATCACATGAAGGTACCTCTTTTCCTAATAGAGGTAGACTGAGACATAATGTAGGGAAAAAAATGATAATGAATATTTAAACTGACGATGTCTTTGAACAGCCCAGCTTTGTGCTGAAAAGTCAAAGTGCCTAACCTCCTCTTGTGTAGACTATAAGAATCTCAATCCACCATTTAACGCACCATAATAAAACAAGCTTTTTTATGACCCTCTTTGGCAGAGATATATTGGACAGTTTCCTGGACTGAATGCACTTGAGGTCATGCCCTTACCTTAAGGTTCTATTAATAGTTTAGAAAACACAAGGATAACAGTTAGTTCCTCAGTCCCTGAGAACTCTACCTAATACTTCCTTGGGAAGTTGCAGGGGAAGCAAAGGATCATCAAAGTGCACACATTTTCACAGTTTTCATCTACATACAGCAAGATGTATCCCTCCGCTGTGGCATAATATGTCTGGTCCTTGTCCTCATTGTCACAGGATAACCGAAGGAACTAGAAAAAAATAACTTGGAGAGACATAGAATCCCTACAGTGTGGGAGCAGGACATTTGGCCCATTAAGTCCACACTGACCCCCTGAAGAACATCCTGCCCAGACTGACCCCATCACTCCATTTACATGCTAATCCACCTAATTTACACATACCTGGACACAATGAGGAGTTTAATCTAGCCAATCCACCTAACCTACATATCATTGGAAACCATCACAGACATGGGGAGAATGGGCAAACTCCACACTGACAGTCACCCAAGGGTGGAATTGAACCCACACCCCTGGAGTTAGGAGGCAGCAGTGCTAACCACTGAGCCACATGCCACCCAAGTGTGGCTTAGGACTCTGGAACTTCTGGAACATAGGTTCCAGAAAGGAAATACAAATCAAATCTTACAACAATATAAAGCTGAATAATATGTATTTTATAATATTGTTACGAATGTAGGCATGTACAAGAGTATGCTATATTTTAACATGTCTCCATTAAATTAAGGTAAAACAATTTGATCTAGAGAGGGGTTTAGTCATCGTTCTAGACCTCTGCCTTAAGACAGGCCAATGTGATCTTGTCACTGTGAAGAAAGAACACAAACCAGAAGGATTTTGTTTTTGAAGCCAAGTAAGAGTTTTTGCACCTTCATACAGAAAAAGAAGACATCTGCTTTTGAGGCAGACAGAAAAGTCGAAGAGAGAGGGAGAAACAAACCATTGTTTGGTGGAGAAGCAATTGCTGCTGATGTGAAGGGCAAGGTGAACTGCTTCTATATAACAACTCAGAAAAATGCGTGTAAAAGTTGGTTTTCAGTTCAACGTGTAGAGAAGAGGAGTAATGCAACTTTTGGATATTTAATGGGCAAATGGTAATTTGCTGATGGAAAGTGGTTCTGGAATACTCAGATTGACTGGAATGATTTTCAAACAGCACTGGAAGATTCGAAATTTCAGGGAGAAGTGAACCTGTTGGAAATTCGGGGTTAATTTGGCATTTAATCTTATGTAGCTACATATCTGAGAGAATTATGCTGTAAAGTAAAACTGTCCAATCTATCACATTTCTTCTGAGTTAATGAATTGATGTGAAATTACCTCTTCTTTCGTTTGGGCTGTTAGCTGTTTGCCGAGTAATGTTACATCTATGTTAATTTCAGTTTGCTTGTTGCAATAAAATTCTTGCAACATGAAAACTTTTCCTTTAGTCTTTTCCGTTGGTTGCTGAAAACACTATTTCTTAAAAAAAATCTTATTAGTCTCTGTGCGGATCAGAGCACTACACTGAGAATCAGAGAGATATGAGCCTATTAAAGCAGAGCACAGTTGTAACTGTAATGGTCAAGAGGTTAATAGCAGGTTTATTGCTTATGTCATTTATATGTATGTTCATGAAGAGAAAGAGGATATATGACAATGGCAGGAGTAAAACTAGTAATAAATCAAGTGGAATAAATTTTTGCGGTCAATCAACGTTTTTTGTAAAGACAATGAACAAAATAATGGAACTTAAATAAATAAAGTCTCAAGAACCTGATAGATTCAATCCAAGTAATTAGAAGAAGTCAAAATGTTAAAAGTCCTATTGGTTGTGCAGTTCGGTTTCCTAATGTCATTCTGTTATTTAAGAAGAGTGTGAGAGAAGAAAATGTGTGACAACAAACATGTTAGTTTAATACTAGATGGTAGAAGTTATTAAAATCATTCATTACGTATAAGGTGACTGAGCTTTGAAACAATAATGAGCTGAACAGAGAACACCAGCAAAGATTTGTTTTGTACAATTCAGGTTTCATTAACTTTGTTTATTTTGTTTTAAGAAAACCACTAACAAGGTAGATAAGAAAGTTTCAATGGATGTCATCTATGTGGACTTCCAGATGGCATTCAATAAGGTTCCACTTCAGACTTTATTTGTGAAAATTAGAGCGCATAGAATTACAGGCTGGAAATTATTTGACAAATAGGAGATGGAGATTGAGGATAAAGGATTTAAGCTCTGATTGGCTAGATATAACAGGTGCTGCTTCTTCCGAGAGATCTGTTTTAGGGTCTTAACTGTAACTATTTATTAATTAATTTAAAAAAGAGAAAGTATAGAAAGTTATATACCCAACCTTACAGTTGTTACTAAGTCAGAAGAGACACTAGGTAGTGGAAATAGGAATGGGAAATTAAAAATGGACAGGGACAGATAAAGTGTGTAACCCCAGCTATGACCACTGAAGTTCAGTGGGAAAAATACAAGATCATCTATTTTGGACCCAAAATCTATCTGAGTATTTTGAACTGTGAAACACCACAAATTATGCTAAATTGGTATCCGGCACCCAAAGAAATCAGAAAGCTTAAAGGAAGGATGCCTTCCATTTGAAGGGGACTAGAATACAAAGGGGAATAGTTATACTTCAATTGATTAGGGCTATGTCCTGACTCTGTATGCAGTATTAGGCAAGGAACCTCAGGAATGACAGACTGATCTTGGATGGGATGTTATGCAGGTTCGCCAAAATGATAATGGCACTTAGGACTCGTTGCATAACTATAGATTGTATTATCTTCAGTTTAAAACACTGGGAAACAATCTAATCAAGATGCTTGAAATACTGAAAAGATTCTTGAAGGATAGACATGGGAATAACTATTGCCTCTTTCTGGGAGACTAAGAAGAAGATGTAATCTTAGAAATAGGGATAGGCCATTCAGGAGCAAAATCAAGAAGTGCTTTTTTGCACAAAAGCCAGTAGAAAGTTGGAACTGTCTGCCCCAGAGGTTAGAGATGCTACAACAATTAAAACCTTCAAGACTAAGCTGTGTACAGTTGTGGTGAGACGAGATTATCGAGCAATGCTGGGCAAATGGCAAACAGCACAACAGGCTCAAGCAGCTGAATGATATGCTCCTGTGCTAAATATAAGCAGTTGAATGATATGCTTCTGTGTTAAATACAAGCAGTTGAATGACCTGCGCCTGTGCTAAATACAAGCAGTTGAATGACATGCTCCTGTGCTAAATACAAGCAGTTGAATGACCTGCTCCTGTGCT